>NC_056729.1:306889334-306936834 GCF_019279795.1 Protopterus annectens
GTGTTAGTGTTTATATGTATGTATATGTGTGTGGATAGGTAGTGCTGTGGAGTGTGCGTATTTGTGTATGTGTGTGTGGATATTTACCATTGAGGAATGTGTGCATGCATATATGTGTGTCTGGATAGATAGTGTTGGGGAGTGTACATGCATGTTTATATGGATAGGTAGTGCTGCGGACTGTGTACATTTATAAGTTCATAGGTTCATAGGTTGGTACTAGGCTATCAGCCCTAGGGCCTATACAAGCCTAGCCATAACAATTCCCTGGCTATTTCTTCCCACATTATTTACTTTCCTGGACCCCTGTCTAGCAGGGCAACTGACGTGATCCCTGGGGTGAATTTCCTTTCTCCCATCCAATCGTCAAGGTTCCTCTTGAAGTGGTCCAAAGAGGCACTCTGCTTGACATGTATGGGCAATCTATTCCAGAGTCTGGGGAGTCTGTGGGTCAGGAACCTATCCCTCCAGCATGTTTTGTTTATTGTGATGACAAGGTTTAGATCCCTGGAGCGTGTAGCTCTGAGGGATTGGGATTTCTTTAAGTGTGGCATGTCCAACAGCTCTGGGTTTGACATGGCCTTGTATGTTAAGCAGAGATCGCCTCTGAGTAGACGATACGACAGAGTATAGCTGGAGTTTTTTAAGGCGGTCAGCGTAGGGCATCTGCTTTAGGCATGTGATTCTTTTAGTGAGGTATTTCTGAGGCCTTTCCAGTTGTTGCAGATGTCTTGAGAGGTACATACCAAATGGGGCATTGTATTCTATAATGGGTCTAATGAGGGATGAGTACAGTGGGACAATGACCTCCTTTTTCTGGATAAAAGCCCTTCGTGATGAGGTGTGCCACATAGAAGGATTTCCTGACTGTTGTGGCGATGTGGTTATCGAAGGTGAGACCACTGTCCACCTGTGTCCCTAAGTCTCGTATCACACTTTCTGTGTTTAGTGTACTGCCACCTATATGGTAATTCATGGATACATGTTTTTTCCCAAAGGGGATAACAATACATTTCTTGGCATTGAGCTTGAGCCCATTGCTCTGGCACCAAGCATCTGTTTCTGTAAGGCCCTTTTGTAGAGTATCCACATCATTTGGGGATTCAATAATGGCTCCCAGTTTGCAGTCACCTGCAAACTTTGTTAGCCAGAGTCCCTTAGTGTTGACCTGTACTTCAGAGAGGTAGATGCCAAACAAGAGCGGCCCCAGGACTGAACCCTGAGGTACTCCAGTTGTCACTTGTCTGGAGCTGGATTTGGAGTCGGCTACTTTTACAGTGTGGGTTCTATCAGTAAGCCATTTAGCAACCCATTGGGTGACATAGGGATTAATGCCCAACTTAGTAAGTTTATCTATGATTCCAGAGTGGGGGATGGTGTCAAAGGCCTTGGCAAGGTCTAGATAGGCTGTGTGGACCACCTTACCCTTATCCATGGCTCTGGAGACTGATTCAAAGAAGTCAATCAGGTTCAGAAGACAAGATCAACCCTTCACAAACCCAAACTGGGTGGGGTCCAGTGTTTGAAGATTGCCAATGTCTTTGTTTATAAGTTCCATGATAATACGCTCCATGGCCTTGCAGATAAGGCTTGTCAGACTGATGGGACGGTAGTTTCCGGGATCTGAGGTGGATCCCCCCTTGTGGATTGGGATAATTGTAGCTCTGCGCCACTCAGTGGGCACGAAACCTATACATAACCTATAAGTGTGTGGAAAGGTGGTGTTGGGGAGTGTGTGCTTGTGTGTGTGCATGTGTGTTTTTAGTGATAGGTTAGTGCATGTATGTTTGTGTGTCTGGATAGGTAGTGTTGAGGAGTGTGTGCATGTATGTTTGTGCCACAGTTAGTTGAGGAGTGTTTGTATGTGTGTCTTTGGATAGCTAGTGTAATGGAGTGTGTGCATGTATGTGTGTGTGTATGTATGGTTATAGGTTGGGTTGGAGAGTGTGTGCATATATGTGTGTGTATGTGGATAGGTAGTTTTGAGGAGTTTGAGCATGCTTGTGTGTGGATAGGTACTGTTGGGGAGTGTGGTTGTGTGTGTGTATGTGTGTGTGTGTGTGTGTGTGTGTGTGTGTGTGTGTGTGTGTGTGCAAAGGATGTTTCCACTACTATATTATTTTGGAGAAGTTTTTCTTCTGTAAGCCACGAGTGTTTAGACTGGTGAGTTTTTTCACAGAGGTTATATGTTCCAAATTTTGTATGTGTATATGTATGCATATATATCTGCTCATATAGATAGCTAGAATTAAACTGTTCTTCAAAATTTCCTCATTGATTGCCATATTATACTCTAACTGTTGTTTGCTGAAAGGACAGTAACCAAAAAGGATTTCACCAGACTTTTAATCTCAAGAGTAAGCTGGAAAACTGCTTTAACTAACTCCAGCTACTATAATTTTTGTCAGACCTCCCATTAATAATATATATAACAATGGGATGTATGTGGACAGCAGATTTATGATTATGTAAATTTAAAGCAATATATGAATCAATTTATCTGTCCACAACCCCTTCTTCACATTTTTTTCACATGGGGTTGGCATATCATTTCAACAGTGACAATCAACTAGAGTCAAAGTACATACCATCTTGCCACTGTTTTTCTTCCATACCACAAACATGTATGCCACTCCCACACATACAACCAGTATAGTGTCCTGAAGCAGCATGTGAATGAAATGTATCATTGTAACATCACATATTGGTAGATCATGTGTTACCTAACACAAAATCCTCAGAATCTGGATTCACGGTAGCAATCGGATACATGACTGAGGCATTCTTGCCATGCTTTCTATAAATGACACAGTACTTCAGATATAAACTGCAGCTAATGATTGTCTTTTTGTTTTAATTCTGTGTTTTAAGGCTGATGCATCCCCTCCTTTATGTTTACATACTTATTCAAGTCTTCTAAGTTCCTAAATAAGGTTTGTACCACATTGGGTGAATGAAAAAAAATCTTGTCAAATTATTCTCCTCAGTTCTGCTCCTTTACATTACTTAAATTTAGTAGAATATGTTACTGAGTAATCAGAATGCAGCTCAGCTAATGCAGTTTGTCAAAATCATAGGCCTATAAACTAGGACTGTCACCATCTCTTTAGGCAAACAGCCTGTGGTAAACAACGCCAAGCAGGTTTCTCTAAAGAGAATGATTCTCCTATGATGTGATGGATTAGCAAGTAAGAAAAATATGTGTTTGTTTTTACTGGTCTTTGTTATTTGCACTATGAAACCTTTTATTACCTTCTAAATTCGTTTTGTCTTCAACCAGTCTGAACTAATTTATGTAATGTTCATCCCACGCTTCTTTACATTATACAATGCACGTAGTTATACATTTTATAAAGGTGGTATTCATGTCATATGCCTTTCTGGTTTAATCTTGAATCACAACATTAGCTCTGCTATCTCTGTTTTCTCTCCTTATATAAAATGCCATTTCCAGGAGGTAAACAAATAGTATGCCTTAGATAACAACAAACAGTTTTCCTAATGAATAATGATCCAGTTGTGATACAATCCTTATTTATAATTATTAAAACAAATTAGCTTACATCTACTGCTATTGACATTTGTTGATTACATTGCATAATTTTCAGAAAAAGTGCAGACTTATCTGACCATCAGTGTTATTAATTTATTTCCCATGATGTCTTACATGGTAGAATGTAAGGGTTCTAATATGAAATGCCAATTTCTACAATCTTGAACATCAGAAACTGAAAACTAAGATGGAAATGCATAAGGTTGAAAAAATAAATTGAATTTTATTTTTGGGGGACAAGCTCCCTTGCACCCCCGTACTTATATATTGTAACTCTATGGTCACACCAACTCGAAGAAGAAAGAAATCTCTCAAAGGAAGTCAGTGCTGGCACACACTTATAAATGTCATCACCATTGATTTCCAATGGAAAACAGTGATTGGGGTTATGTCCTTTAACATGTTTTTGGGTGGGGGCTTAGTGAAGCTTGAAGAATTTTACATTGATCACCTGAACAGAAGTCAAATTAAGTCATCATGATTTAATTGACACAAAATGGGCAACTTTCTCAAGACTTGCATCAAACTGATCTAATAATATGTGGCTGCTCAGATGCATGAAGGACACATCTGATGAAATGGCTAAAGCAATATGATGATAAAAAATTATAGTTATGCATGTAAAACATAAAAATTCAGCACTGCTGTTTTGGTGGGCACTGCAGTTCAGAGACTAGCTGCTTCTGCATTGCAGTTTTCTTCACTGCTTTTAAAATCTGACTTACATTAGTAGCATACTTTGCCAGAGCGCTATCCTTTTTTATCAGCTTTCTTTTAATTTTTTTCTGGATACACTGTTAAAAGTACTGATGTTCTTTTGTGGTTTCCTCACATTATTAAAAATGTTAATTCTATCTACAATATGTTCTAATAGTCTCCATGTCACTGGATTATCATACTTGCTCTTGGATAGACATAACTTTTACTTTAAAAGCTACTCAATTTGCAGGCCGAGGGAATTCTGTGAGATGTATTCCTCGTTATTGTTTTGATTAAAGCAAATGGTTAGTGAAATTCAGTAATGGAAAATGCTAATTCTTGTTTGCAAATAATTTTATTAAACTCACTTACTGAGCTGGAACCCATCTCATATAACTAATGATTACCCCGTTGTTTGTGTTTGCGAAACTGATATGTGATTATATGAGCATGCCACTCTGTCAATCTGCCACAGATCTCAGTAAGAAGCATGTGTAAAGTACGTGTCATACACTGTTTGGCAGAGTTTAAAGTAACATTATGATGCCAGTTCATTTATCTGCTGCAAGCAGTCTCATAGCTAAGCTAAGCAGGACAGTAAGCATGAAAGTAAAATGCATTGCATTATTTTCAGGTTCAGTATGCACAGACACTCAGCTTATGCATCATACATGCAGGAACAAATAAAAACAGCACGGCATGTTCTGCTAAAGAAGGGCAGACTCATGAAGTTTGCAGTTGTAAGCCTGCAAAAACAAACAGGAAAATAAATATATGATGCATACAGAGAGCTACATCATAAAACTGAATATTGAATAGCATAGAACTTTTCCAGATTCTAGGAGGAATGTGTCATACGACTCAGAAAGATGTTTAAAAACAGACAGTGACAAAAATGATGGAAAAATATAAGCATGCATCAGAGAATGAACATCAAATATCTTGACTTTAATGAACTGTATTGCATAATTCTACCACACAAGGTCATTTAGTTTTGCTTTGTATCCTCTTTCTTTAAACTATTGTTGTGCAATTTTCTGTGTACTAGACAGCCTCAAAAATCATGTGCGATGAGGGGGATTCAGGAAATTATGAAAATGGGTAAATTAACCTGAAAATAGGTACAAACCTCCAAAAACCGAAATATCATGAGCAGGGGTAAATCAGATCTGAAAACAAGGGACATACTTCCAAAAATAGGAACATCCTAAATAAGGCCTGAAAATAGAAATGTTCCTCCAAAATAGGGACAGTTGAGAGGTCTATGGCCTAGACAGAAGAAGAAGAAGCAGAGTAAAATGCAAAGAAAAAATGCATTTAGTGTAACAAGGTAAACGGCAAGGGTTGTATACAAGTAACAAAATACCAGAGAGAGAGAGAGAATCCAGAGTTTCATATCAGGTACCAGAGTGCGGACAGTTAGGAATTAAGACAACTTACTGCCATCATTTTATGCAGATCAGTAGCTTGGCCATTCTTAAATTAATAATACTTTTTTGGCAAACTCAAAATGAGCCATAAGAAATAAATTTTGAAAAAAGAAGAAAAATATGGATAGCTAGCTAGCTAGCTAGATAGAGATACAGATATATAGACAAAGAGATGACAACAAATTTTGTATCACTTTTTAGCAAAGAATATCAAACTTATAAATTCCACAATCATAAAATGCACGTCAAAACCAACAGCAGAACACAGGTAAGCAAAACATACCCTGAAGATTAATATTATATTATAGATAATTTACTAAACAAAATAGGAAATGGTCTAATAATTCCTGAAACGTGCTACTAGATTTTCTAGAAAACAAAGTCATTGTGTGTGCTTAAAAAATATACTTAGATCATTTGGGTCTTTCTTCTAGTCTCTAAAAATACAACAGCAACTAGTCTTAGCTAATTTCTTTCGATACTGGATAGAGAGTCTGCTTTGTCATCCATGCAGAAGTTAGTTGTAGGGGGAATAATTTTTATACAAAGCCCATATAGCTGCAGTGCTTACTGTGTTTCAAATATCTGCAGTTGGTGGGCAAATCCAGACCATGTAGAAACAGTCAGCCTCTGTCATCATGTATCTTCATGAGGAAATCTCCCTCAGAAAACCTTTTTGCTGTAAAAACAGCGAGATGTCTTTCTAGAAGTGCTGCAACTTCAACTGGATGAAAGTGATAGCTGGAGGTGACAGAAACTATATCAAATGTACCATACTGTTGTCCCATTATTGTAAAGTACCGTAATGCAGTCCCATTAACTATCTGTGATATATGTTTTAAAAATATCAATCTGTTTTTGCTTAGTGGATCAAAAACTTGTTTATGTTCACTAACCAGCAGGTTATAATAGCATAGCAGAACTTTTATGAGGTACTTTGCATCCTTCACCAAATTTATAAGCAGGAAGACCCTCCCATAGTATCTTACATCTATGGGTTCTATTTTAACTTTATCAATATGTAGAGACTTCAGCCACAGACATTGCCCGAACTGCATGCTAGTCTTTTTTTCAGAGTCCAGATATTGTTGGAATATGGGAAATTTATCTTTATAGGTTCTTAAAAATCCTTTTAGTAAATAACTCCCGTATTATTCCATGTATACCAATATTTGGAGTCAGTGTTATAGAAAGAGAGTACCAAAGTCTGTCTCATCTGCCCAACCCTCCCTACAGTGGGGTCAGAGTTCTTCAGGTCCTTCCCTACTTGTACCTCCATGACTCCTGGATCCCATATTTTGTTCTTGTCTGTTAAGACTATCAGTGTTCTGTGTACCATATGTAACTTCCAGATCCAGAACAACCATATGGGTTTTGGTAGGACTTGAGATGGACAAGCTCCAGTTAGTGCATTGGCTTTTGTCTAAGGATATCCTAGAGTCCTAAACACCCATTCTTGGCTGGCACAAAACCTTCTTTCTTGCTAGTCAAGGATGATATGATTCACAAAGGAAAGAAGAGACTAATCTCTCTAGTTTAAAGAGGTAAGTCAAGCTGCACAGTGGGGGCAGATACCTAAAAAATGTATGTAGGAAGACAGAACATTTTAATTGCTGACAGACACTTTGGCCAAAAAGACAGAAGATTTTTACATTTATCAAGGGATATCGTAATGTCTTCTGCTACACTACACCACATCCTCCACTCTAACCCTTTCAAATCCACTTTACTCCACTTAGCAACCCCCTGTATTGCATTATTTTCCACTCATTAAACATAACTCCTCTCCCTGTTAACTTTCACCGAACCCTCTACTCAATATGACTCCTCACTTGCTTACTATCCTCATCCTCTTCCTAGCTCAATCCGCCTCATACCACACATCACTTTGATACCCTACTCCTGTTCCTACTCTCGCTGACTGCCACTACTCACACAATATCCCTCACACACCACAAATATCACCTCACCTTTTTCCTATATTCCCCTCTAACTTCTTTACTATCAAAACTTATCCAAACGTATTACTTTCCAACTGCACTAAAGCTCAAACTTCACCTACTACAGACCTTATCTCCCTCTTACTCTCTTTCTGTGACACCATTCCCTTGTCAGAAGACATACATCCTAACCCAAGCCCAGCTATCTCTACACGTAACCTACATTCCCCCAACTCCTCACCCACTCACTTTTCTCCCAAATTCATACTAACCCCTCATATATCTCTTATAATTTTCTCACTGAACATCTAAAGCATGGTAAACAAAACTACAGAACTTCATGCTTGCATCCACCATAACTCCTCCCATATTTTAGCCCTCTCTGAAAGCTGGTTAAAGCCTCACATAGCTAAATCTGAAATCTTACCTCCAGGCTACAATATCTACCAGGCTGACAGAACAAACAAAGGGGGTGGAGGTGTTGCCATCCTCCACTCTACCCAACTTAATACACCTCCTACTTGCAACCCCTTACCTCAAAATACTGCCACAGAAACTGCTACCCTACTAAATAAGTACTTTATAGACACAATTCAGGGAGTAACTCAAGACTGTCCCACCACCTCTTCCTGCCCCTACCTCACAGACAGGCTTCCTCTAACACTTTCTCCTTTCATCCTGTTCCCATTTCCTTTATCAAATCCCAATTGAACAAACTCAAAGCCTGCTCATCCTCTGTTGACAATCCCCCCATTTTCTTAAAATTTCTGCCAGCTCTATTGCCTACCATATTTCTACCCTTATAAATCGCTCTATTACTGAGGCTCTCATCCCCTTCTATACAATCCCACTCCACAAGGGAGGTAACTCCACTGACCCCTCAGACTATCGTCCCATAGCTATACTATTCCCACTATCCAAGATACTTGAAAAATGCATTCACTCCCAGCTACTCAAATACTTGCTTGAAAATAATCTTCTAACTCTCACCCAACATGGTTTTAGACCTCAACACATCACATCTACTGCACTTCTGTCATTCAATCCAACAGTGGCAGAAGCCTGTGATAACAACCTACTTCTCTCCTGTGTTTTTCTTGATCTCTCCAAAGCCTTTGATACAGTCTCCCACACTAAACTAACTAAACTTTCAGACCTTCACCTCTCCCCCCTCTCTATATCCTGGTTCTCTAGTTATTTATTTAACAGACTTCAGTCTATACTCTGGCAAACCACCACCTCTCCTTTTCTGTCCATCAAAATCGGAGTTCCCCAAGGGTCTCTCCTGAGTTCACGCTTGTTCAGCATTTTTACTAATAACTTACACCCTGCTACTAACCTCTCAACCCTTTTACAATATGTTGATGACTCCATTCTCTTAACCACAGCCAACACCATCCCTGAACTTCTTTCACATACCCAAGATATTTTCACTTCCATAGAGTCCTGGCTCACCGACAACCAATTAATATTAAACCCCCAAAAAACTAAACTCTTGTTATTCCTTCCAAAAAAAAGTGCACAAAATAAATCCTCCTTCACTCTTACCTCCCTTAACAACACCCTAATCAAACCCAAACCACACACCAAGCTTCTTGGTGTTACCATCAATGTCAAACTAAAATTTGACATACATATCAATTTATGTATAAAAAAAAATTACCAAAAACTTGGCCTACTCTACCGAAATCACAAATTTCTTTCTAACTCCTCTAAACCCACACTAACCTTATCTCTCCTCATACCCAGCCTACTATATGCAGCCGCAGTTCTCACTAACCTTCAGTCTTCTCTTCTCAGTAAACTAGAACAAACCTAAAATAAAATAGCTAAATTTGCTACTAACGTCTCCTACAAATCCCATCACTGCCTTGCCCTTAGTTCTTTACAATGGACAGAATTCACAAATCAACTTCTCCTTCCACAACTGGCTACAGCCCACTCATTTCTTTACAACCCTACATCCTGCCCCTCTGTCTCTAATATTGTATCACAATATAGCCCCTGACAACAGCTCCATTCATCAGATAAACATCTGCTGGACATATACAAACCATCTAAAACCATTGGCAAGTCATTATATAAATTCTCAGTTGCTCACTCCTGGAACACCCTTCCTTACAATATAAAAAGTATCCCCCATAAATCACAATTCAAACTAGCACTCAAGCACTACCTACTTGGTCTTGTCTCGCTCCAGCCTGAATTCCTAAAACCTATTCCTCATACATGCCGTCTTTTTCCCCTTCTTCTCTTCTTACCCCTCTTCCCTGGAAAAATTTCCACAGTTCTCTCTTAGTGTAAATAACTCAATTTTTCTTTCCCTAACTGCCCCTCCATCTTGTTGATAACGGACATTATTTCATTTTTTTTTTTTTTTTTGCAAAAAGCTGTACAAATAAACTTTGTGTTATTATGTTTGTTGTATTAACTCGCTTTGAAATGTAATTTCTTTTTTATATGACTGAATTACTTTGTGTATGGCTATAATTTGTAACTGGAGCTTTTTTCCTCGGGTCTCCACTGAAAATGGGCCTTTGGCTCAGTTGGACCAACCTGGATAACAAATGACAATTAATAAATAAATACTGAGTCCATATTCAGATTCAATCACAATGAAAGATGATAACTATGGTGGATACCCATGAACTTCAATGTGAACAAAATTGTGATAGGTTAACTTTGTTGCCAAACTGATTGTTCCCTGCATGTTTCATTTAATAGGTGAGCTTCTTATTGTTCATTCATTTTACAGATATATCAGTGAATTCTCAAGGAGGTTAGTTACTTTCAGAATAACTTTGGTTGGGGAGGGGGTCAAGATCCAATAACACATCCTTCACAAAACAGAAAGAAGACAGGGTTTCAAAAGGGTGATCTGGGTGCCCCTTTGTGGACAATTCTGCCTTAAATAACTAGCTATCATTTAATTGGCCAGAATGAATAACAATGGATAACTAGCTAGTATTTAATTGGCCAGAATAAATAACAACAGAGGCAGTGGGAGCCCATGTCTGTGTTCTCTTTGTAGCAAAACAAGAAAAAAGGTTATGCTATTTCTCACCACTTGTGCCAAAGGTTGATTGTATAGACTTTTTCATCTAGATAATAATTCCTCTTTCAAGTCATAAGCTTTTAGAGCATCCAATAGAAGAGAGCTGCCACAGAAGTAACACTACATTTTGTTCCATACAGTTGTACCATATCATATCAAGGCCACTCTGTGTCAATTTAATGAACCCTTGTTCTATCTGGTCTACCAAAGATAGAAGTGCATTCTCCAGACACTTTGGTACACTTTTTGTTGAAATGTTACTTTACATCTGAAGTAAAAGCATTGGTCATGAAGGATTTTTAACTATGTTTAGGTTCATAGTTTCACAGGTTCATACTAGGCTATCTGCCCTGGGGCAATTATAAGCCTAGCCCGATTCCGTATGGCTTACGCCACCCCTTGATTTGAGTATACTGTGCCCTTTTTAAGGTTTAGTTTACTGTGCCTCTGTCTAATAGTGACACGGAAGTAATCCCTGGGACAAACCTACGATCCCCCATCCACCTGTCAAGATTCTTCTTGAAGAGATTCAGTGAGGTGCTCTGCCTCACATGAACTGGAATTCTATTCCAGAGCGAAGGGAGCCTCTGGGTTATGAACCTGTCCCTCCAGCAAGTTCTATTTATTTCTGTGCTGAGGTTCAAGTCCCTCGAGCGTGTGGTTCTAAGGGATTTAGATTTACTGAGGTGGAGCATGTCCATTAATTCTGGATTTGACATAGCTTTGTATGTCAGGCATAGATTGCCTCGAAGTAGGCGGTATGCAACAGAGTAGAGCTGGAGTTTTTTTAACCAAGCAGCATATGGCATCTGTTTGAGACCCTTGATCCTCTTGGTGAGATACTTTTGGGGTCTTTCTAATTGCTGCAGGTGTTGGGTAAGGTACATCCCAAAAGGGGCATTGTATTCTATGATGGGCCTGATGAGGGATGAATAAAGGGGCACGATTACCTCTCTTGATCTAGATGTGAAACCCTTTGTGATGAGGTGGGCTATGTAGAAGGTCTTTCTAACCACTTTGGCAATGTGGTATTCAAAGGAGAGATTGCTATCAACTTGGGTCCCCAGGTCCCTAATAACTTTCTCGGTACTTAATGGGTTTCCGCCTATGTGGTAATTTGTGGGCACATTGTTTTTGCCAAAGGGTATGACTATACATTTTTTGGCATTTAGCTTTAAACCATGGCGCTGGCACCAGTTATCTGTCTCTGTGAGACCTTTTTGAAGGATGTTTGTGTCAGCTGGAGAGTTGATTATGGCGCCCAGTTTGCAGTCGTCTGCAAACTTGGTGAGCCATAGTCCTCCCACGTTTGCCTGTACCTCGGAAAAGTATATACCGAACAAGAGTGGTCCCAGGAAAGAACCCTGTGGGACGCCACTTGTGACCGGTTTCGAGTCTGACATGGCTCCAGCAACTCTCACTCTGTGGGTTCTGTCTTTGAGCCAGTTTGCGACCCATCATGTGACATAGGGGTTTATATTTAAGCTGGATAGCTTATCTATGATGCCAGTGGGGTATTGTGTCAAATGCCTTTGCAAGGTCCAGATAGGCTGTGTGGACTACCTTCCCTTCATCTATGGCTTTGGTGACTGTTTTGAAGAAGTCAACCAGGTTCAAAAGGCAGGATCTGCCCTTGACAAAGCCGAACTGGGTAGGATCTAGTGTCTGTAGGTCCCCAATGTCTTTGTTTATGAGCTCCATGATGATCCTCTCCATAGCCTTGCAGACTAAGCTAGTCAGGCTTATGGGGCGATAGTTTCCAGGGTCCGTAGAGGCTCCACCTTTGTGGAGTGGGACCACTGTTGCTGTATGCCATTTTGTGGGCACATATCCTGTAGTGAGGCTGAGATTGTATAGCTGTTTTATTTGAGGGATTCGTTCCTCTTGGAGTTCATGTAGGACACAACCTGGGACGCCATCTGGTCCCATGGAAGCAGTGTTTTTTGCTTTGGAGAGGACAGTCTTCACCTGAGCATCAGAGATATTTGGGAGGCAGCCCTCTGCCGGGATAGATACTTGCTCTTTTGGGGGGGAGGGGGTGGAGAAGTTTGCACTGAACCTGTCTGCCAGGATATTGGTGATGTCTGTGGGTTAAGTGTATTTTTTGTCGTTTAGAATCAACTCAGAACAAGTCTGGGAGTTGCATCCCAGGTTCCAAACATAAGTGAAAAAAGCCTTATGATTGTCTTTGGTGTCCTGTTCAATTTTTCTCTCGAAGCTGGCCTTGGAGGATTTTATGAGGGATCGTAATTTTTTGCTAGTACTGATCAGAGATGCCTTCCCTATTAGGGATTTTGCTCTATCATGTAGTAGCTTCCTCCTTCTGTTGTACAGTTTATTTATGGCAGGGGTCCACCAGACTGGATGCCTGCCTTTGGATTATTGGGTCTTGGTTTTGTTTGGGATAGCATGATCCATGCATTCCTGGAGATGTCCGTAGAATGCGTTTATATAGGATTCTGCAGTTTGGGCCGTAGTTTCCACTGGCCCTGGGGCCTTGAAGGATTCCACTTCGGCTTTGAGAAGTGAGAAGTTCGCTTTTGAGAAGTTTTTCACTGTGGTTTTCTGGGCTGGGGGTGAGGTCAGGATGTGGACATCCAGTGAAATTAATTTATGGTCTGATCTTACCAATGAGGGATATACTACTGGTGTGGAGCATAGTCCCCATGTTGGTAATGATCAGGTCTAGTATGTTGTCCCTTCTTGTGGGAGTGGTGACTAGTTGTTCCATAGCATTTGAGTTTATAATTTCCAGGAACCTTTGGGCTAAGGTGCTGGGGCTTGAGTAGTGCTCCCAGTCAATGTTTGGGTAGTTGAAGTCGCCCAATATAATGGTGTTCGGAGAGATCTTCATGTTCTCCAATGTTTTCAGGAAAGCCGAGTGGGATTCCTGACTTTGAGAGGGTAGTCTGTAGGATGCTATAAACTGAAAAGCAGTCTTGCCCACTGTTAGTTGCACATGGATGGTCTCCGATACTTCGTGCAATGACACTAACCTGGAGGTGTGGATATCCTTGATAAATATGGAAACTCCCCCTCCTTTTTTGGTTCGGTCTGGGTTTTGGGGCCGAAAAGCATGATATGAGGTATAGCCTGGTAGTGCTGGGGTGCTCTCTGGAGCCTTGAACCAGGTTTCTGTCACTGCACAGATATCGATGTTCTCCATACTAAGGAGAGCTTCGAGTGCGTGCATCTTGAGGTTAAGACTTCTGGCGTTAAGCAGCATTACCCTTAGTTTCTTGTTCCTTGTGCTGTCTATGGGGGTGGGTTTGACTTTTGAGCCTTGCCTAAAAAAGACACTATGGGGTGGCAAGAGCCTTTGCTAATATCCGAAAGCCCAGTGGTGACAGGTGCAAGCCGTCGCTAGCGAAGCAACGTGGCTTGTCGAGCATGTCATCCCAGGCTGACAGACACTGGATCCCCTTTCAATGACATCAAAATTTTAGCCAATTGTTAAAATCGATCATTTTGTCTTTGTACTGTGGCATCATTCTAGGTGAGGGTAAGATGCTGCTCAAGGTCAGGGTCATACCAGCCTGGGCTACATGATCAGAGAGCTCCTCTATGTCTCTTTTCATGTAGTCCAGGGAGGTACATCTCAGGTCATTCACACCAGCATGTACAATGACTGAGTCATATTTGTATTTGCTTTGGAGTGACCTGAGTGCTTGCATTATGTGGCAGATCCTAGCACCCGACAGGCAGCTCACCATGACCTTCTCTTTATTCAGCCTGGTGAGCGAGACGTCAGTGTGTCTGACAATCGAGTCACCTATTACAAGAGTATCAGGTGTGTTATTCAGCCTTAAGGGCTGTGGCTGCTTGGCACACTGACTTTGTGGGCCTTAAGGGCTGTGGCTGCTTGGCACACTGACTTTGTGGGCTATGTGTTGTGCGTGTTTTGTTTTGAGGTAGCGTTTGCTTGGATGTCTGCTTTGGAGGTCTCTGTTGCTTAGGTAGATTTTTATTTAGAGCCTCCGAGTATGTTTTTGTGTATTTATGTGTTTGGTTCGCTGATGTGGTGGGACTATGTGATACTGGAATTGTGTTGTGTGAGGTTACCTTCTCCTCCTTACTGGTTACACCAGTTTTGAGATGAGAGAGCTCAGCCTCCAGTTTGGCTAAATAGTTGCATCTCTCACATATATTTGAACCTGTTTGGAGGAGGAGAGGGTTGTCTGTGTACATGAGACAGTTGTAACATTGCCTCAAAATTCCCAGATTCACCAGCTGGACTGGAGAGGAAACCATTGACTGACCTTTGGACATGCTAGAGTAATATAGGAAAACTGAATTTAAGACGGACCAATAGAGGACAGTGTAATCGTAGAGAGTATAAGAGTAAGTAGTGCTTATGGTTTAATAGTGCTAACTTGTAGGATTACTTAATTGGACCAGTGAAGGGCCTTAGAATGAGAATATGGTGTTTAAATTGAGAGATAGAGCAGTTCTAAGGGAAAAAGTGAAGAGCAGACTTTGAGGAGCCAGGAATAGTTTAAACCCAATTAGGCGGCGCTGCCCGCTGTTGCGCTATGCACAAAAATGCGCAAAACCGTGCAAAAGAGGGTTTTAAGAGAGGAAGATGAAGGAGTTTGGAATTGACCCAAAATGGCCAATAAAACTACAGTTTCAAGTCAGTAACCACTCCCACAGGGGCAGGCAGGCTGCTCAATGTTTTTCACTGCCACTGATCAACAGAGAGACTTCCCTTTAGCCCAAGCAAAAAATGGCCTCCAAGAAACTTACAAACAGTTCAAGAACAGCAAGCCTGTAACTGAACTTTTTTAAATCTCAGAAAAGTGGGAAAAAAGCAAGATTTTTTTTGCTTTTGTTTTTTTCAGAGATAGCAGAGGTTCACAGGTATCAACATATAGGTAGTAGGAACATTGTGACTAATCTGGATGTGAGGAGAAGCCTCAATAGCGTCAGATGTCTGACAAACTTAAAAGAGGTTTTACCAAGACTAACTTAAAACCTTATTGGAATTCAGCAGGCAAACAATCTGGACCGGATATTTTACCTTTGAGTAGTCATTCACTGAATAATTTTCTTCACACTAACAGATTGGGTTAAGAACATTAAGTCTTCTCCCTCAGGTTGTAGTGGCTTAATAGCTTAGAAGGATGAAATTCTACCCAAAATTGCATTAATCACTGTTGCTCCATAGAGATTTCCAAATAAAGGATGAACACATTTGTTGATATTATAGGCATCCCTTTTAGATATTATCTTCCACATCAGTAAGAGATGGTGCAAACTGCTCCCTTGTATGCTCTATAAACAAACACTTTTGGAGATGTAGTATATTTTGCCAGGTATAATAAATTCCACCTTCCCATTTAGTGTTGGGATGATTAAACTACATCATGTTTAAGGCTCTCTATAGGGAGTAATAATGCAATTCCAACTAGAAACTTTGCTGGTCAACACCAGCAGCAGTGTGGAAGGCACTGCAGCCAAACATAATCTTACATTGTTTTGTTTTCTGCTTTGACAAAACTGGCTACTAAACAGCCTCTTATTACTTATGGGTTCTTTCTAATCCTTTTCACATTTACAGAAATGCCCTTCCATTTGACTACTTTCTCATCCTGCAGTGACTTGTACATTTTTCTTAAGGTTTTAGCAGATTTTTAACAAGTTGTTTGAACCCCTCCTATCTTTCTGAAAGATATTTCTGATCCAGTGTTCCCTTTCTCAATATTCCCTAATACTGATGCTTAAGAAAACTTTGTTTTGGAAGGTGATTACCATAAAGTCCAAAGAGTGCAGAAGGGCCAGGGGTGTCTAAATATAGAACATTTATAAGCACATATATATGATCTGACAGAAATAAGGTACAATTATCTGTCATCATCACCTCTTACAACTTGTGTGACATAATTAGGATATAATGCAGCTTGTGTGCAGTACCTGAGGTGTGGGCCAGAAGTTATACACTCACTATGTAGGCTACAGGGCTCTTTACATATGCACTAGCTAAAAATTCTTTGTTAGATATTGAAACTCTTTAATCACTCTGGTCATTCTGATCTGCTTGTTAGAAGTTCTGTCTGTCATTGGATTCAGGCTTGTATTAAATTCCCCACTTATGAAATAAGGAGCATTCCTGCTACTTGGTTTTGCCAAAAATGCCATAAACATATATTATGACTGCATTGGAGGTCATCCTCCTTTGGGCCATAAAAGCAATCCACTATGGTATATCCTCCATCTGTTTGAACATTTTTACAATATCCACCTACTCTTTGGGTTTGCTAAAAAGGAGTTTAGTGATCAGTATGCTTCCGTGTACCAAAATGGATGACTTTTTTTCTGCAGACTTCAGATAGGTATATCCCAAGCCTTCCATTTTTTTTTCTTGGAAAAGATTCACTGTACTTCTTGTTAACTCTTAAGATATTTTATGATGATATCAATCCTCAGTGTCGCCCACATATTAATGTAGGATTTTGTTTTAAAGAAGTTGTCAATCCATAAAATACATTTAATAGCCTTTGGGGATGTGAGGCATATGGGGACCAGCATAATCAGTGAAGTCTGCAACTGTAATGCATTATTATTGTCCATAGACAAACCTAAACACTATGGTGACAGCAGAAGGTAAAAAGGAAAGAAATGTCAGCTCACCTTATGTGGCTAAAAGTGGAATAACTTAATATGTTAACAGGTTTGAATTGAACTCAGGGTGGCAGCAGTGAATATAGACTCTATGCTTCAAATTACAGTCTGCTTCAGCTATAAACAAGAATATGCCAGCATCTATTTCCTGTAACTGTTTTTGACATCCTGTCTTAATGAAGTAGTGATGTACACTGGTGCAGACAAAATGTGCATGCACGGCGGAGTCAAGGCTACTATTATGTGGAAAAAATAAAAAAAGAGTGATATTAATCACAATGCAAGTATATTTTAAAGATGACTGACTTATTTAAATTAATTGAAATGCAGTAGGATTCTTTCAGTTATATGGAAAAAAAATCTTCATGCCATTATATAAACATTACAACTTCCTTCCATAAGATGGCAGTAGAGAATAGCAATTAACCATCATAGTAAAGAGTTCTTCCTTAGCCTTTACAGCAGTAAAGTGGTATTGAAGAGACAACTAAGAGTGATAATATAGTGCAAGACCAAATCCAGAACAGCTGCAGCATAAAATGTGTACCTTGGACCACATCTAGAGGAAGAAGTAGTCCAAAGTCTGTGATATAGAAAGATAGAGTAGTTAGCTTCATCCCCAGAGAAACCGTGTGCATTCATCAAGTGTGCAGAGTGCAAAATACAATGAGATTATAGTGCTCACAGTTCTGTTCCTCAAGTTGGTAAGCTCCCATTAGTGACTGTCACTAACAATATGAAATGTTGCAGACCTATTCTGATTTTATCATCTGATCTATTTCTGCTGGAGATGGAGCAGCATGAGTGAGATGGTCACAGCTTTACTTATTTCCTTGTGAAACCTCAGCCAGTGGTGCAAAACCTGTTACTGCTTGGGATTTCTGTCTGGACTACAGATTGCTTTGTTTTGCTGTTAGTGATTGTGGAAAGCATAATTGGCATGATAAGAGGAAGTGCTCATTGTTTTTTTCTCCCAGCACTGAATTGTTTGGTGAGAGCAGGGCAGGGTGAATGACTCATTTATCATCCCTGAGTCTCTACTCTTTTTCCATTTTTGCTGAGCAGCACTTAGAAATAGTGGTATGATGTTGAGAGGTAATCGTATTAATGAATACTTATACAGCTTTTGGTATTTCAAGTGTGTCAAAGGAAAAAACTTCAAAGACCAATACACGTTAGGTTCAAGCAAGGCACCCTTTATTACTTGCAGCAAGGAGACAAAGCATGTAGGCACAAGGTTTGTCTGATTTTCTGGTGATCAGTATGTTATTCTTATACAGTTCTCTTCATGTCTCACAGAAAATGTTACTATTCTATTGCTGACGTAGTTGGATACAGCTTTCTGTGTGTTCTACAGAAAATGTTGCTTGACTTATTGCTGACTAGTTAAGATTATTTTCTAGCTTGCAAAACATTTTGAGAAAAACAACCTGGCCTTGGGCTTATTTTAGCCCATTTCAACTTTTCAGTTCTTCAGTTGTGCAGTTCTAATACATGTGTTACATTTTGTCTAGATTCAAGGTACATTTCTAACTTTGGTGCAAGAAGTGCTGACTATGATTTATACTTTCAAGCGTCTATTGTTTCCTTTATCAAAGCTTCTAACAGCTGCATGCTTTCTCATAGCATAAGCAGAAATGAATATCTCTTTGTTAAATTTCATGACATTAGCAGAAATTAAATGCTTCTTGTTAAGTTTCATGACATTAGCAGAAATGAAATGCTTGCAGATTCATGCAGTGTGAACAGAATAAATGTATTAACCCTTTTAAACCTTGAATGCACTAAGCATACATATTACTATTACATATTTTTCTAACATTTCCCCCCTTTTAATACTTTTATTCTACTTTCAAGATAAGCATAAACAGTTTTTTTTTCTCTTTCCCTAACCTCTTCCTGCTCAGGATTTGCAGTTAAGAGAGTCATTCAGTTTAAGCTCATGAAAGCATTTTCAGTTTTTTAGCGATTCAAGTTCAGCGTCTTGGTATAAGTTTTCTGAAACTGAAATATCTATAAAACCTTTAATCAGTCCTTTCATGCAGGGGATGCAGCAGCACACACATACCACCAGTAGGATTATTCCTACACAGATGGCAATCAGAATGTTCATCAAGACACTGCCCCATCCCCCCAAACAATTTCTGGAAAAAGTCCGTCAATGGATTTGGTCCTGGTTTAGTCATAGCTGACACCTGCTGAATCACCTCGAGATGGTTGTCTATCTCGTGTTTGTGGTCAGGAATATACGAACAGCACACCTCCTGGATTAAAGCGCACGTACCTCCTCTTGCTGCTATGGTGAAGTCAAGAGCCATGTGATTTTGAAGCACTACTGTTCTCATGGCATTCAATTCATCAGTCACCAACTCTAGGGTGGAAAAGGTTGCATTACTCATTATTTTGAGAAGCTTAGACAATTTTCTTAGTTCCCAGATTGATTTTGTTGCTCCATATGCTGGCATTACACCTGCCCATGATATAACAGTATCACTCAAGTCCATGTGTGTCAGTCCATTGCCCACAGCATGATGGTTTTTCCAGTGTGCATTGATTTGCCCCACTGGGTTGACAGGTTTCTTGACCTCTCGAACATTTTGAATTCTCCCTTGAGGTAAAACTGCTGTGTGTCAGATGGCCGGAACCAGGTAACCCAAAAAACAGCTGCCGGACCAATTCTCAGGTAACCATTTATATGCCTTTCTGCCGCATACAAAGTAACAATCTTCTACTTTAGTAGTAACTTTACTATGCCCTGGCTCTGCATGAAACATTTTTTTTCAATTATAGACAGTTGCTTTTAAAGATCAGCATTATGTTTTGCTTCTTCAGTTGTCCTATGCATCAGTTCAACGAATGTATCATAGCTCGTGTTGCAATAGGATCTGGTGTTATCAGGTTTAGTGTAGCATCTATAGGGAATAGTTACATTGCAATTGCTCCAACCCGCCTGCACCGTATCATTTTTGTAAAAACACACAGTTCCCTTCTGTCGAACAGACAAGTGCAATGCTACTTTATCTTGTGATGTGACATCTAATGTATCATGGATTAGGTTTTCCCAGGTCTTGCTGGCTCCTAGGGGAACTGAAGTTAACAGTAACCCCCCCATATGCTGTTGGTAAAGCTGTGCAAATCCAGCAATTCGAAATGTTGAAAGTTTCAGCATACACATATTTGATTGCCTGGTAAGTGTTAAAGTTTGTGTGCCACTCACGATTGTTTAGATCAGTTTGTGTGGCTGGAAAAAGGAATGGCCAGAACAAAAATATTATTGTCACTAATACAGTCAACAGGATGGTTATGCAATACATTTGTGGAAACGGTTGTGGAAACGTTTGTTCTGTATTTCTGTTTTCTCCAACTCTTCCAAGTAGGTGTATTTGGATCTTTCTGGATTCCGTCATTTTCACTTTGGACATGTGCTCTTACTCTCTGCCCTAATAGGACCTTCAGCACCGATGGTTTCTTCACTGGGGTTGAGACGGATCAATCCTATTGATTTGACCCCCCTTTGTAGCCAGACTTTGTGCTGAGGGCCCTGATGGAGAGGTAAGATTTTTGCCCAACTCAAAGTTCTTAACCAGCTTGCAGTGCGTCAGGTGTACCCACAAAGCTCGTTCTGCTATCTTGACTGCAGTGGGTGTCAAAAGAAGCACCTAGTAGGGACCTTCCCACCTTGGTGATGACCAATTCTTCCTCTTGATGTTTTTGATCTACACCCACTCTCCGGGTGTCACTGCCACTTCTGATGTCTTGGTTTGTTTTCTATCTGAAACAGAATTTAACTGCAAGAGATGTTTAGAACTCAACAACTTTTTCATATATTTAGCTAGTGTAAAATCAGTTTCCTGGTCTGATGACATAAGAAGATTCCACTGGGGTGTGTAATAAGCCCTTCCAAATAATTTTTCAATAGGAGTCAATTCTTTTGCTGTAGGGACAGTTCTCATGCTCAACAATGCCAGGGGCAAACAGTATAACCAGTTTTTCCCTGTCTCAGCTATTAATTTTCTCAATTTGTTTTTTAGTATGCCATTATGCCTTTCAACTAGCCCTGCAGATTGTGGATGGTATGCACAATGATTTTTTAAAGAAATACCAAAATGCTTACTCAACTGCTGTATGGTCTGATTTACAAAATGTGTACCATTGTCACTGTAGATTCTTTCCGGAATACCGAATCTGGGAATGATTTCTTTGACAAGAACATTTGCCACCGTGGCTGCATCTGGACTTTTGGTTGGAAAGGCTTCCACCCATCTGGAAAATATATCTACAATGACAAGACAATACTTCTTATTTTCACATTTGTTCAATTCTATGAAATCCATACAGATAGTGTGAAATGGATATGGTGGTGTAGGGAAACTCCCTTCTTGGGCTTTATCGCCCCTTGTGCATGATGTTTGCTACAAATCTGACACATCAAACAAAATTTTTTAGTGTAGTTTGTAAATCCGTACTCTGTGAACACCTGGTTCACCAGCTGTACCATCCCCCCTGTTGAGACATGGCACTGCCCATGGCTCAACAAAGCTGCATATCAGAACAAATTAGAGGGTAGTATCGGTTTTCCCTCTCTAGAGATGTACAGCTCCTTTTCGAGGATTGCTCCTCGTTTTATCCATCATTGTTTTTCAGCTTGCGTAGTAAGTGTCTGCATTGCTTTTAACATTTCTAAATCTAAAATCTCAGAGGGTTGTAATTCCTCATTTAAAAGAAATACTTCTGTGGCTGCTTGTTTTGCAGCTGTATCAGCTCTCGCATTACCTTTTGAAATTCTGTCTTGTTGCTTGGTATGAGCTGTGCATTTACAAATAGGTATTTTCTGAGGTAACTGAATAGATTCTAAAAGATCTAAAATAAACTGTGCATGATTTATAGGTTTACCAGTAGATGTTATCATTCCCCGGTTTTTCCACTGTTGCGCAAAAATATGTACAGTAGAAAAAGCGTACTGGCTATCAGTAAAAATGTTTACACATTTACCCTTTGCTAAGGTACATGCCCATGTCAGAGCAATCAATTCTGCTGCCTGTGCATATAAGTTGTGTGGTAATGGTTTTGCTTCTATAATCCCAGTATCAGAGACTACTGCATATCCTACTAGGTTCTGTCCTGCAGGACCCCTTTTGCATGAGCCATCCACGTAATATGTCACCTCAGCATCATCCAAGGGGACATCCGTGAGATCTTTTCTAGGTAGTGTCTTTTGCTCAATTACCTGCAAACAGCTGTGCGGTGTGCCGTCTGCAGGGGTCGGGAGCAGAGTAGAAGGGTTTAAAGTCGTGCATCGTTCAATTGTCATGTGAGGTTGGTTCAACAATATAGTCATACAGGAAAGATGTCTAGCAGGGGAAAGATATGCTACCTTTTCTTGTAGTAAAATAATCGCAACTGCATGAGGTACTCTCAAGGTGAGAGGGTGGAATAAGACTACTGAGGCCGAAGCCTGTACTGCCATTGCAGCTGCAACTACTGCTTGTACAAAGTGAGGTAAGGACAGTGCCACTGGGTCTAGTTGTGATGAATAGTAAGCAATGGGGCATTGCTTATCCCCATGCTGTTGTGTTAATACTGATGTCATGTAACCCTGCTTACAATCTACAGTTTGGAAAAAATGTTTATGGTAGTTTGGCAATCCCAGAACTAATGAGGACACTATTAACTGCTTTAGTTTACAGAAGGCAGATTTTGCCTCTGGTGTCCATTGTAACAAATCCTGTGCTGCCATAGGCTTTTTATATATAAGGTCAGTCAGAGGTGCAGATTCCAAGGCATAGTTTGGAATCCAGCTCCGGCAAAAATTAGTTGTATCCAGGAAGGACATCATTTCCTTCTTGGTAGTGGGTTTTGGTGCTAGCAAAATTGCTATTTTTCTGTCCTCATCTAATGATCTACCTTCCTTGGATATTACATATCCCAGGTATTTGACATGTTTTTTCCAAAGCTACAGTTTACTTTTATTTATTTTATGTCCTTCAGCAGCTTAAAATCGTAGAAATGCTATGGTATCTTCTCTACAATCCTGCTGGGTGGGGGCTGCCAGC
The DNA here is from genome assembly GCF_019279795.1 of Protopterus annectens. Taxonomy (NCBI): domain Eukaryota; kingdom Metazoa; phylum Chordata; order Ceratodontiformes; family Protopteridae; genus Protopterus; species Protopterus annectens. The sequence goes on from NC_056729.1 coordinate 306,912,686, forward strand.
AAGATGTCATCAACATAAAGTAATATCTGACTGCTTCTTGGTGGGGTGAATCCCGCCGAGTTGCTTGCCATTTCTTGTGAGAATATCGTTGGACTTTCACAATATCCCTGTGGTTGTCACGTATATGTATACCTTTTCCCCTGAAATGTGAATGCAAACCAATACTGGCTGTCAGGGTGTATCGGTATCGAAAAGAACACATTGCTGATGTCTACCACAGAAAAATACTTTTGTTGTGGTTTCAAATCATTCAACAGGGTGTGTGGGTCTGGCACCGTGGGTGCCCTTGATATTACTGCATCATTTACAGCTTGTAAGTCCTGGACCATATGCCATTCTCCGTTGGCTTTTTTAACTGGAAATAAGGGTGTGTTACATGGTGAATCTGGAGATTCTACCAGTATTCCCCCTTTAAGTAAGGCTGCTATAACAGGTTTTATCCCTGCCTCTGCATCTTTTCTTAAGGGATACTGTCTTTTTGTGGTCTGAATGCTGATTTTGGCATAATAGTAACTGGTCCCGCTGTACGAATGAGTCCTACATCTGATTTCCCTGATGACCAGAGAGTCTCTGGTATATTTTATAAGGCATTCTCTTCCTCCTTTAATAGGAGTGTTAATCAGCTGTCCTTACTAGATTGCAAGTGCACAGCTGGGTTGGTCTGAGTTATCCAATTCAACTTCTGTACTTGTATTCCTTGTTCTGACAGCTCTAGTTCTGTCTGTTTCTCCCATCTCGTGACTTTTTCTCCTAGGTCTGCCCATTCTATATTTCTGTTTTTGGTTAAGCTAACGTGTGGTAATCGATTAGATTTATAGAGTGCAAAGAACTCCTGGGGCAATGAACAGCTGGCTACACTGTTCCCTTCCATGTCCCAGTATAGGTTATGCAATATCAATCTGTTTGCATGATTCTTAAATAATGCTTGCTCATATTCTTTATCAGGTCTTTGTGTGTTACAATAATACAGGGTACAGTGCAACAGGCATTGCTTATCAATGTCAAGGGAGGGGAACTTGCTGATGGCTACATTCATTAACTCCTTGGTCACAGTCCCTGGACCAGTCGTAACCAAGTCCTGGCTGTACCAGTAAAACATTTCACCCTCCGATTGCACTGCAAAGGTATCCATTTGTCGCTGTGCTTCCATACCCTGCATGGTTGGGACTACTGCTATACCAAATAGCTGCATAAGGTCTCTACCCAAGAGGTTTACTGGGCATTTTGCAGAAACTACAATTTTGCTTCTTTGTTTCAATCCTGAAACAGGATCAGTTATTGCAATGTCATGGGAGAGAGGCTCCCGATACAGCTGTCCATTAGCTGCTTTGACCAGTATATAATCAGGTGACTCTGTGTTTTCTGGCAGTTTGGAGGGATGTATCAGGGTTCATGATATCCCTGAGTCACACAAGAATTTGACTTCCCTCCCTTCTACCAAGAGTGTAACTTCTGGTTTTGTGTCTGCTAAATAGAGCTCCAAGCTCAATAAAGCTAGGTCCAATATCTCTTTTTCTTCATTGTCACTAACTTCCTGCACTTCCTCTACTCCTTCTATCACATTCTCATTTGTCCTTTCTTTGTTAGCCCTTTCTAGTGATTCCTGACTACCATACAGTCAGTCCTCACCCTCCTTATCTTCCGTTGTTGCCTTCTTGTTTTTCTTGCAATCCCTTGCCAAATGTCCCTTTTTACTGCATTTAAAACATTCTCCCCTTTTCTTCCGCCCTTCAAAGTCCTCTGATCATTGATAAGATTGTTTGTTTCCCTGCGCGTTTTTCTTGCCTTTTTTCCCAGACTGTACTACATAAACTTCTGCTCCATCTTCTACAGAAAATACTTGAGCTTTCTTTTTCTTTTTGCTATTAAAATGCCTTTCGGCATGCCTAACATATTCAAGTAATGATTGTAACCTGCTTGTACGATGGTCTACCATGTGTTTTGTAATAAAACTGCTTATAGGTGTGCTACTGCCTTTTAAAAATGCATTCTTTAACTGCTGTTCATATGGGGACTCTTGTGTTTGATCTTCAGGTACCTGTATTCCAGAGTGATTATTAAAACACTCTAACAATCTGGCATAATACCGGTCAATTGTTTCACCTTCTTGTTGGATGCATTGATTAATGCAAGTCCAGTCTACCCTAGGCTTCCATTTTTCAGAGATGCGGTCTGTCAGACCTTTTACTCTGGTGTCTAATTCTGTGCTGCTATGTAGGAGGGGTCTTTGTGCAGTGTCACAGGGATTCCAGTTCCCATTAATCATGTTCCAATCTGGCCCTACAATCTGTCTAACTACCTTTTCTATCTCTTCTTCATTTAGATTATAACTCAGCTTCATCCCTTGTAAATCTTCTGAGAATTTTCTAAAATTAACCTTTGGATGGGGGATTCCCTCAGTGGCTTTCCGGATGTCTTCCGGAGTCCAAGGTCTATACACTGAAATAGTTGGGTCCTGATTGTCTTGACCTGCCTGAGGATTGGGTACTTCTATAAGTGGGCATATTTCTTCTTCTTCACTTATAGATTGTGAATTCTTAACCATCTGACATAACTCGATACCCTCATCTGAGTTACCTGCCTTTGTTCGGGACCTGGTCCGGATGGGATCTCTAACTTTAGTCAGTTTTAGTTTCATAATATCTCTATCCATAGGATATAGTGGAGGTAGACTAACTTGTTCACTTGCTTCATATTCTGGTAAGGGAGGCGGAGGTGCTGATGCTATTACTAAGTTATTGTCCTCCTTATCTAAAAACATTGTTTTTAAATCTTTGCTTTTTTGTTCCCTACGATTTACTTCCGCAAGCCACCTGTGTGCCTGAGGAATTCCTAATTTACATTGCTTTTTTACCCGACCTTTGGAATCAGTTTTGAGCTGTTTGATAAGTTTGATAAGCAAGGATTTTTCTAATTTTCCGTCAAATTCATATTTATTAACCCATTTTGAATAATATCTAACATTGTCGGCTCGCTGCAACTGCATGTATTTTGCATTTTCTGTTAACGGTGGATTTTGGGGTCTTTTTGTGCAATTATTACCCATTTTGTTTCACCCTTTGATCATTACGTAACTTTTCTTAATTTTTAATGTGGTACCACGGATTTTGTTATAGTCTCTTCAGAATGACCCCCTACTTATTCTGTTCCTCCTGATCTATGACAAGACAGTAATCTTTTTTGTCCCTGACTTGCAAGAAAAATACAGTCTTGACAAAAACAATACACATCTAGTCCCTGATCTAAACAGAAAACAGAAAAAAGTAGATTCGCCTTACCTGAGCCTACATGATTGATCACCGATTCGTGGAGACCCATCCTTCAGTCACAGATCAGAAAGTGGCTGGCCTCTTTTGAATGAAAATTCAGTCGGAGGACTTTTCATATAAGAAGAACCAATTTGGTTTCTTCCCCATACGGTTTCAACCACCCGGCCGTCTGATCCGAGGTGAATCGAGGGTTCCGGCTCGAAGGACCAATCTGTCAAAGGAAAAAACTTCAAAGACCAATACACGTTAGGTTCAAACAAGGCACCCTTTATTACTTGCAGCAAGGAGACAAAGCATGTAGGCACAAGGTTTGTCTGATTTTCTGGTGATCAGTATGTTATTCTTATACAGTTCTCTTCATGTCTCACAGAAAATGTTACTATTCTATTGCTGACGTAGTTGGATACAGCTTTCTGTGTGTTCTACAGAAAATGTTGCTAGACTTATTGCTGACTAGTTAAGATTATTTTCTAGCTTGCAAAACATTTTGAGAAAAACAACCTGGCCTTGGGCTTATTTTAGCCCATTTCAACTTTTCAATTCTTCAATTGTGCAGTTCTAATACATGTGTTACATTTTGTCTAGATTCAAGGTACATTTCTAAATTTGGTGCAAGTAGTGCTGACTATGGTTTATACTTTCAAGTGTCTATTGTTTCTTTTATCAAAGCTTCCAACAGCTGCACACTATCTCATAGCATAAGCAGAAATGAATATCTCTTTGTTAAATTTCATGACATTAGCAGAAATGAAATGCTTGCAGATTCATGCAGTGTGAACAGAATAAATGTATTAACCCTTTTAAACCTCGAATGCACTAAGCATACATATTACTATTACATATTTTTCTAACTAAGTGTCACTGACTCTCCACAATAAGAGATGTACAACACAGAGGACATTTTAAGCTTGCAGGATGCACCAAATTCTCTTGACCTCCAGATGTAGGGCACCATTGCTTTCCTTTTCATAAATTGTGCATTGTTATAGTCCAGTGAGCCTCAGGCAGGCACACCTGTAATACACAGTTTCTCTCCTAGTTCTCTACATGTATGACGTACCCTTTTACTCCACATCTTTTCTCCAAAAATTGGGCATTGATGTGCTGAGGCACATTGTTCAGTCAACTTTGCACTGTCCTGTGTGCTCTTTCAATAGACATTCGATTATTAAGATTTAGTGTTCTTCTTTCGACTTTTCCCGGTTAGGAGTCGCCACAGCGGAACTTCAGTCCGCTAATGATTGGCAGTAGATTTTTACGGTGCCGAGTTTCCAGCTCGACACACAACCTTCAACAAAGGCACGCCCATTCTAAGCATGTCTTTCGAACGCCACTCGACCATGAGGAGGACATGCAGACTCCACACAGAAGGCGCTCCAACCAAGAATCGAACGGGAGAACCTCTTGCTGTGAAGCAACAACGCTACTGCTGCACCACCGCGGCTGAAGAACAGATTATTAAGATTCAGTAAAAAGGTGAATTCAGACTTAACAATGAGCACTGGAGCATTTCCTTCCTTACTTCTGGCAGGCTGATCATATGTAAGGTATCAGGTTTCCAAATTACTTAGCAATTCACTGTAGTGGGTGTTCAATTGCAGGGTTACTAATCTGAGCAGACTGAAGGATTGCCACCTCTCTTTGGGCTGACAGTTCAGATTATTTTTGCTCCATTGCTTCAAACTTGGATTGGAGCTGCATTTCCTGCTTAATACCAATGAGTTGCATGTTTGCTGTGTCCTTTAAAACTACCTGAGCTATGAAGGTGAGCATTAAAAAGACAACCTGTATGTCCCCTTGTTCTGTGGGAGTTTCCCAGGAGGCAACTGCTGTATCCAATCTTTTTCTGCTACAAATTTGTACTCTTTATAGGAAATATTCAGTAAAATAAGTCTAAGAACATATAGTAAGCCAAGATGTGTTCACTAACTTATCTTTTGCTGTTAGAGAAAATAAAATACCAACAAAAACATGAAGTGAGATTTAAATACTCAATTCACCATTTGTATTCCAGAGTGATTCTCCACCCTAGATTAGGACATGCTCTCTTACAATGTTTCTTTGTGTGTCCTTGCAAATTCATAAATAAAATATTTGGGGTTCATTCATTTCTGAGGTAATGCTTATAGCCTAAATGATGCCACATCGGTTACTCAGATACACATGTAATTACTGCTTCTTTTGAATGAAAGCTTGAAGATGCAGTATAATGTAATGCTAAAACACTGGATTAAAAAGATATTGGATTGAATGGAACAGCTCTTACTTAAATACCACATGTTTATAGGAAAATCATATAACTTTTTGTTACTCTTGCAAACATATGTGCACAAGTTTTGTGGCGATAACCTTCTGATTAAATGGTTTCTCCTACCTTGAAATTGTTTCTGGGAAAAATATAGAATATTGTAAATAGTTCTGCAATGATTACATTATTTAAGCACTAACTGAAAAGTGGGTGTGGGTATACTGAAGATCTACCCATGGTTGGAGTGGTTTGATCATGAAGCCAAAGCCTGCATGATTAAACAATGCCAACTGTGGGTAAATCTTCAATATACCCATACCCATGAGTCAGTTATTGCTATTATACAATGACATTATTTAAGAAATAAATTACTGGCTTTTCTTAAGTAGTGTCTTTGTATAACAGCACCGTGGTGCTCCTCCATGTTGTTTTCGCATTCTTCCACGTTTGATGATGTACTCCGCATGCATATGGGACATACATTAATGCCTGATAAAGCAAGTGATGGAGAAAGAAAGATCTCCATTCATTTTTTTTTTTTTTTTTTTTTTTTTTATAAAATCTAGACAGTTTAGCGGTATGAGAGAGACAGGGCAGAAATACAAGGAAAATCAAGTACGTTTCTTTAGTTTTTGCAGAACATACCTGATTTTCCTTGTATTTGCTCTGCCCTCCATATGTATCTGTCTACCTCTTAGATCAAGAAATGTCACAGCACCTTAAATAAGGGGGACAAAGGTCCCTATTGTAAATATTGCACTTACAAACTTAGAAAGCTACTGGTATAACAGGATTTATGCTATCGTGCATTGCCTGAAGGATATAAATTCTGAAACTGAAATACATTGTCATTACTTAGTGGCTTCACTCCTCAGTGATTTGCAAGAAAACCACAGATTTTATGAGGGACAGACCTAAAATATGAGGCAAAAATTGTGGGCATTGTGAAAATCTGGACCCTTGATACATATACTTCCAGAACACATACTAATAGAAGAAAGTCTGGTCACACTTCAGTGCCTGGACTTTTTTCTATTGGTATATGCCTGATTTACAATGGGCATGCTGGTTGGGCTGAGGAATCAGCGTGAACGTTTTTGAATACCAATGAGCTATCATTGTATAATTATTATTTTCCACAGTTTCCTAGAATGTTTCAGAGATAAATATCTCATTCTATTCTAAAACAATAGATTGAAATGAATCTAGAATACTTAGAATGCATAAAAAGAAATATTTTTTAAGCAATCCTAGATTACCATTTTATAAAAAGTTGCAGAGAACACATAAGGACACACATACATGCTTATATAAATACATAAACAGACAGACAGACAGACAGACACACACACACACACACACACACACACACACACACACACACACACGCACACACACACACACACACACACACACACACACACACACACACACACACACACACACACACACACACACACACACACACACACACACACACGTCAAGTGTAGGGAAGCATTACTTTTGCTTAAGCTTGTAGGTATTTCTTGCTCCAGTTCCCTAACTGAGAGATGGAAGTAAACCTCTTCTAGTGCATTTCAGTACACCTTCTTTAAAATCTTCACTCCTTTGTTGTCATGTAACATCATTAATCATATAATGCCTAATCTTCCTAGTTAACCATAGGTTAAATAGCTTATAACAAATCTCATAACGTTAGCCACAAAGAACTGCATGCCTTATCTCCCCAGTAGATCAAAACACCATCATCTCATACAAGATACAAAATCATGTGCTGTTTTGATATGACCTCTGACCTTTGCTTCTGAAGACATATCACCATATACCTAGACCATATAGTTCCTCAATCCTAGTTGTAACAACACAACCACCCATAAAGGTTTGAAAATCATACAAATAAATGTGCAGCATGTAATAAAAAAACTCATATTAAACAGTGTCTGATTTATTTTTATTTTACTTCATTATATAATGATTTGTTTATTTTTTGTGAATTGGATAGCTGGGTTAGTCCAAAGGACCCTTTTGAGATGCAACTCAGTGGGGCAAGGGCAGATAAGTAAATAGTTTGCAGAACATGAATAAATACTTTACAGAAATGTGAACAGAGTATCAGAATAAGAATTTCTGGCAAAATAAAAAAGTCTACAAAAAGGAAATCATAGGGCCAGATTCATGAACAGTTAATTTCCTTGTTTTATCGTGTGTGCATAATGGTGCAACATGCATATGATAGATGTCTATTTTGTATTCATTAAATGGCTCTACACATTGTGTAGAGCAACCAAGCAACAGTAAACAGCAGAATATACAAATGAAATCCTAAGCAGCTGAATTACATGCTAATTAACCAATCCAAGATGGCTCTGAAATTCAGGAACCTACAAAATAACCATGTAGAGATGGTGTAGCTGTTTGCTATGAACTCCAAAAACTACTGGAATATAGCCACAGTCACACTAAGAAAGAAAAACGGTGTTAGGGGTTGTTGCTACTTTCTTGCATGTGCATGTGCAACAGGCTGAAATCTATGCTGCTGCTGATTCTGATAGATCTTGTCCTAGGAGAAGAAAGGTATTCAGATGCCATTTAACATATCATGGACTGCATGATATTGAAATAGTAGAGTGATGCAAGGTGGATAGGGAAACACTACAGGAATTCTGCAACCTCTGCTACCCCGTCAGACCCAGGGGAAATGGACAAAACTAAGGTATGTATACCTCTAAGGATATTAGCTACTGGTACATTCCAGAGACCCATAGGGGATATTCTTGGGCTGTCTCGGGCCTCAGCCTCCAGAATACTGCACTGATATCTTAATGCTATGCTACAACATGCAATGGAATATGTCTATTTTCCACACACACACACACACCAGAGGAGTGAGTAAGAACAATGCAGGAATTTTATGCTGTACATCCCTGAAGTCCTAGGGGCCATAGATTGCACTCATATAGAAATAAAAGCCCACCTGATGATCAGGGAAAGACATGCATCAACAGGAAGGGGTCCACTCATTCAACTGCCATGTTGTCTGTAATGCTGGTGGGATCATCCTTAGTGTCTGTGCAGGCCACCCAGGCAGTTACAATGACTTACACATATGGCATACCTTACATATTTGCACAATGTTTACAAGGAGTGATATTCCACAAGGCCATCTTCTGGCTGATAAAGGCTATACACTGCAATTGCAACTCATGGCACCCATCAGAAATGCACACTCAACCACATAAGGATACAACGATGCCCATGCTCAAACTGGAAACATCATAGAGCATGCTTGGCATGTTGAAGTCATGTTTCTGCTGTCTAGACACATCAGGGGGAGCCCTACATTACAACCCAGGCACCTGTGCAGAACTTCTCACAGTCTGTATCATGCTGCACAATATCATCTTGAAGAAACAGTTGTAACTGGGACAGCAAGGGCCAGTATCACACAGTCCTGAACCACAGGCAGGGCCAGCACCTCCAGCTCATACAGATGATGATTCTGAGGGAGAACCTTCAGCTGCATCAGCAACTAGTAGGCAAATGATAGCACACACACTCACCAATGAAGGAATACATGTAGAAACCTAAGCACATACAAATATTAAAACTGTTGCCAGGTGATGTCCACAAACATTGCTTACCCATGTAATGTCTGTGTGTGGATAAAATCAGACAGAGACAGCCCCAAAGCACACAACTTATAGTTACAGTAATATCAAGGTAAGTGTGCAACCTGTATTATATGAACAAATGTAAAATACCTGCCTACTGTCAGCCTCATACCTATCCATTATGTGCATCAGACATATATGCAGCCCTAAGTCAAACCCAAATGAACAAGGCCATGGCGCAGTCATCATCATTTGCACAGGGTTGTGGGAAAAATAGGCCAAGGCCAACACCATGGTTGTGAGTATGTGTGAATAAGAAACACAGAACATTCAGTAAAGTAGGAAATATCTCAGGGCCACTAAAGGAGATATATCCCAATCAACATTAAGGTTTTCCTTACCATGCATGTGTATGGTTCAGTATGGGCAGTTTTTGTGAAATGTGTGAATGTCTACATGAACACAATCAAGCTCCATGCTCACACTATGTCCTGCCATGTTGGCAGGTGTGAGCTGTGCATGGTAGAGTTGTCAGTTTAGTGTTGTGACTACCTCTGCTAGGAATTGCACTGTCAATTCCACATCCCCAGGTCAAAGTGTGGGTGCTACCTGAATGTGAGCAATGTCTGCTAGACAAGAACTCTTCATGACTACGTCCAAGTCTACAACCTCATGTTCTGTCATGTCTGGGTGTGGGCACCTCAATCACTGATGGAGCAGTGGAATTAGTGCCAGTATGGGAGCAGGATATGGCATGGCCACATTGGCTAACACCAGAGGATGTTGAGGCTGTATGGACAAGTGGATGCCAATCCTCCCCAGCAGATGTTCCATCACAGACACTGCCCAATCCACTGTGTCACTCATCCTATCCAATGAGTCACCCACATGAATGAGGCAGTCATGCAGGAGTAAATGATAACACAGTACTGTGGTATAACCATACTAACTTGGAAAGCACAGCCAAAAGTGACATATGGGCAGTGTGCCAACAGCTATTTTTCAAAATAGCATACATATCAAAATTGTTTTTTCCATTGCGTATTGAAATACATTCAAAATATGAACAGGTAAGTAGTTTCTGAAGAGTACAGACATAATTTATACAATAGTGAAGTAATTTGTAGAGCAATATCCTCCAAGTAACTAGCAGTAATGGTCTGTCTGTCTGTCTGTTTCCAATCAGTCTCCCCTCAATCCACTTCCATAGCACCACCATTACCTTTGTAGAGTATAGATTCAGCCCTATGAGCACTGTAAAGATACAAATGAGATGTGAAATCATTAGCATTCCTGAATACCCCAAAAATCACTTGGTGTAAGGGATGTAAACACTGTGTAAGTAACTATACGATTGCATGCACACTCCCTAGGACTGCAGGGAGGAGCTATGACAATTGTTAGCTGCTAATGGTTTACAAATGTTAATGATTACTCTGACTACACAACATGCAATACTGATGTGGCTGTTCTCTCTGAAATGTGTGTATCATGCAGAGAAGACTTAAAATAAAATGTGTAAGCACTTGGTGAGGGATGAGAGCAACCTTAACAACACTGATATCCTTGTAGTAAGAACACACGGTCCATTCTCTGCTTAAAATCTGTCTGAAATGCAGATCATTTATATTACACTTTGAAACAAAGACGTAAATAAATGGCTGTGACATTGCATTTCTTTAGTTGTTGAAAGATGGGGAAGATGTTCAGAAAATAACAAAAAGAAATATATAGCTGGCAGAGTTGGCAACCTGACATTAATATTGTGTAAGCTAGACATGTTCCAGCAAATGAGAAAGGAACATATTTTCTGGTCCTGTGTTGGTGGCAAAAAGGGCTAAGAAACACAACAGGATGTGTGTTGTTACTGCACTGGCTTGAGGGTTCAATTCCAGATTGTGTGCTGTCTAACAGAGTTAATGCATACTTTGTGAGCATATGATCAGGTTGCAACACACACAGGTCTAGGAAATTCCACAATCCTGCCTTTTCACTATTATTCCTCAATATTTGTTAATAATGACAACTTTTTGTGTGTTTCTCATTTGCGTGTGTTTTGGCAAAACTCACTGTTGACTGGCTCAGTTTCGAAGCAGTGAACGTGAGTCCACTGCCGAAGTGCCGGCTGAGACATTTAATTTGTCAAGCCATCAGAAGCACTTTTTGGGTGGCACAGGTGTGTTTTCTTACAGAACTCTAAACAGTAGTAAGAGAATAAATTCCACATTGTATCTTTCGGCTTTTCCCAGTTAGGGGTCGCCACAGCGGAACTCCGGTCTGCTAATGATTGGCAGTTGATTTTTACAAACCGGCTTGCCAGGCCTGACACACAACCTTCAACGAAGGTACGCCCATTCATGCATGTCTCCATGCAGAAGACACTCTTGCTGAGAATCGAACCAGACAGCGTCTTACTGTGAGGCGACAATGCTACTGCAGCACCACCACCTTGTAGAACACAGGTTAAATGAAATGGTTTTAAAGAAACAGGAAAGAGGATGAGTTTGAATTTAGCTTAAAGTCCCATGCTGCTTGAAATGTTTGCAGCCAATGTGAAAATGCAGCTTGTGCTTTGTTGTGTGGAATATAAATTGGTATTTATGGATTTTTTTTGCCTGTGCAATTTCTGCACTACGTAGCAGAGCACAAACAGGGCTCACAGGTGAAGGAAAGAGTGAACAATTTAATTTCTGTAATCGCCATTAGTGAAAATAGTTTTGTCACCTCTGCATGGTATTGCTAATGAGTTAGTGATGTGCAGATAATGTAGACCCCTTTCTGGGGCAAAATATGTACATGCAGTAACTTTAGATCCATAGCGGAGTTGTACTGGGGTTCAATTCTATACTGTATGAATGAAATGCAGAAATTATTACTCAAGATATATGACTTACTTTCATCAGAATTCATATGCTTTTTTCTATGATTCTTGCCTTGTGCAGTTGCTTGCTGCTGAGTAGTGCACAATCAAGCTTACCTGATTAAGGAAAAAAGTGAATTGTTTTATTTGGAAAGCCTTCGTTAATGCAAATACAGCAATGTGTGGATATCAGCACTCTGGACAATGTTGAGTAGAGAACATCCACCAGCTGTTTAAATGTCTCTCTGGCACAAGGTGTAAGTGTACTGACTTTAAACACAGATCATGGATGATCTAGGGTTCAAATCCAGATAGCACTTATGTTTACAAAGGGTGCTGGAATGCAATTTCTAACAACACTTTGATTAGGAAGGTAACACTACATACAAATGGCTATCATAATTAGGTTGATTGCAAAAACTGTCTTATTAATGCTTTGATAAATATATTTTTCTGAGTAGCATATCTCATAAATGATTTACTTATGAGAAACAGTTGAATAAGTATGTAACTGGATCTGGAGCATTTCTCCCTGGGCCTCCGCTGAAAACAGGCTCTGTTGAACCTAGTCGGACTTTCCCGGTCAACAAATGATAAATAAATAAAATAAATAAACTGTTTAAGCAGGATAATTATGATAATGACTTAAAAGGGTACTTGCATATCAATGATGGGCAGAATGTTTAAGTTAAAATCATCTTCTCTCCTCACATAGCTCAACTCTGTATTTAGGACAGTATGGGTAGTAAAGTATGTACATGCCATACCCTAACCCATATTAATAAGCTCATGAAAGTCTAATTATCTGATATAGATTTGCAAACAACAATACTGGTCTTTCATGGGAATGCATTTCACAGGACTTATATCTCCATTCGTAATGAATGTGATTGATCTGTAAAGATGTTTGAAAGGGAGCTCCCCATAGCACTGACAAATAATCACCTTCCTTGAAATGTATGCATTACTCCTTCCTTAGGTTTGATTTCTACATTGGTCAAATAAGTTTCTACAGTACGTAATTCCAGTACGTTATGTGCCAAGTTATCCTATTTAACCTCCAAAAAACCAACAATAAAAATCAAAGCCATTGAGCCTGTCAGTATTGACCATCTGAAAAATGTACCTGGGCTGTGCATCAGACATGTCATATTTCCCTGCCATGTTTCATACCTTCATTGCTGTTTGATAAAATACCATCCTTATTTGCCAATGCTTCTCTGTGCTTTCCATTGTGCAAATGCAGTTGGCATGGTTGTGCATGTTTGCACACTAGTTGTTGAACATGAGATTGGAATTTGGCACCAATTCAGAATTAGAGTTGCAGCTTGACTTCTGCAGGCATGACTTCTGTGAAAGATGAGGGTGCTGAATTTAAAGCACAAAGAGGGAGTGCTGTAGGCTGCTGCAGGTGATTATACTGGGTCTCAGTATAAGACTGACAGTTGGAACAGATTAGCCAAGGCTATCTCCAGTGCAACTGGCATCCCACACACTGGAGAGAATTGTCATCACCACTGTAGTGATTTGAACCGGTGCAAGAAGAACCCATTAGCCGACAGGAGAATTATTTAGAACTGCTGACATCCCACAGCTGTGTAATTATATTGGTTGTGTTTTGTTTGTCTTTCTGGCTTTTCCCGGTTAGGGGTCGCCACAGCGGAACTCCGGTTTGCTAATGATTGGCAGTAGACTTTTTATGGTGCCAGGTTGCCAGCCCGACACCCAACCTTCAGCGAAGGCACGCCCATTCATGCATATCTTTTGGAGGCTACTCGACTGCAGGGAGGACATGCAGACTCCATACAGAAGGCACTCCAGCCATGAATCGAACAGGAGAACCTCTTGCTGTGAGGTAACAATGCTACCGCTGTACCACCGCAGCTTCACTGTGTAATTATATTGGTATATCTGTATTAAATTATATAAAATGCAAGATGTTACTCTTCTTCTCTTCTTCCATGTTGTACACCTGCTGAAGACATTGCAGTGAACAGGGAGGCACACCAAGAGAAGTTAACTCACAACAGAGAGGTACCGGGATACATATACAGTCTTGCTGTAAGCCTAATAACTGTTGTAATTATATGCAATATGGCAATACTGAAATAAATAGTTGTATTCATGATATCATAGCAGTGCAACTGATTAATGGTACAACAGAATAAGACCTTCCAATCATACCTGGATTTGAGAAAGGTGTACAGACTTCATAACCACAACTGCTTCTTTTCTGAAATTATATAGTCATGTGATATGACATAGATCTAATTCTCTCTCTTTTTTATTTACTCCATCCTTTCTCTCTCTTAATTTTTTCTAGGGGGCATATTATACATGCCTTAAAAATATTCTGTTGTCATACATTTCTGCTTACAAAAACTGACATGCAGCACAGAGTGGAAGATTGACCACTGTGGAGTGGCCTGCCATTCTTCCACAGGTTGCTGCAGTGACACCCAGGACTTTAGGGTCCAAAGTTGTCAGCACTTCCTGCACAACTCCTGCCCTACCTGCCCCATTTTCGTCAGGTAGCTCTGCCCCAGCAGCTGGTACACTGGTACCCACTGTGAGTAGTATTGGTGAAGGTGGGGATCTTGTCACCTGCTAAGAGCTGACAGGGCTGGTGGAGGGTGTAATGGAAAGGGACCTCAGTGCCTGGATCAGCCATGTAGAAAAGGTGCTTTGTCACATTGCCAAGATGAAGCCACATTAAGCACTGATGCAAGAAACTGAGACAAGAGACAGTGATGACAGCTTTGAGGATGAGGATTTGATTCTCACTGTTCTCAGGCTTGACTTGGGTATACCTCTGATGTCCCCCACCTATCCTCAGTTATGGTGTCCCCCAACCTTTTGTGTCCATCAGCATGTTTGTCTGTCTTGTTTGTCCTGTATGTCTGTGCCTGTGCCAACCTTTTGTGTCCATCAGCATGTTTGTCTGTCTTGTTTGTCCTGTATGTCTGTGCCTGCTTCCAAACCTAACTTTTCTACCTGACCCTGACATAGCTAAGCCCCAAGTAAATCAAAATAAAATGAGCACCTGTTGCACAAAAAGATAATGACCCATACATACCTTTCCACTTCACCTGTGTGTCTTCTTGACACACTTGATTTGGTACAATTGGCTGTACAACATAATTCTGTTGTTGTCACCAAACCTTGGTGTGATAATAGTCCAAATTCAACAAATGTTGGCTACATTCTACATTTATGATGTGAAGAAGTGGATAGTTATGGCTCTTTCCCATTATCTTCTTTCCTACAAATTCCTCTTCTCTTTTCCCATGTGTCATCCCCTTTGCTTGCCCCCCCCCCTATTTTATTACTTTCCTATGAAACCCTTTTTTAGACATTTAGTCTTATGGTCAAAAAACAGAATCACACAGAACACACATGACCAGAAATGGCCCATAAGAAAGCCTTCATTTTTTTGTCTCAGCATTTGTGCAGACATTGGCATCACACACCAATGCTGAGTGATGGTGAATGGCTGTTCGTGTGCTATGGCAAAACCTTGTTAGTTGATGCCATCACCCACAGTAGTCAGATTCTCCTTGTAAAAAGGTGCTTAAACATGCTGTCCTTTTGGAATACAGAGCAATGGTAGACAAAAGGAAATCATTGGCAACAGTCAGTCTAACAGTTATTTGACTATTAGATATAGCAAGTGCAGCATCCTCTTTGGAGTGTTTACATAAATCAGTTGTCAGAAATATCACTTTTGACCAAAGCATCAAAGGTTTGATTTCAGATATATGTCACATTATTTCTTACTGGGATGCTGTACTTCTATGATATCTTTCTTTTTTATCCAGTTAAGCAGTTCCCGGCACATCCATGGCCATCAGGAATACTTAGTAAACCAACATTATTCTACTCATAACTTCATCAGGTTTTGCCTGTCCTACAGCTTCTTGATCCCCAGAGCCATCAGTTAATGATACAGAATGTAACGAATGATGAGAACACACCATTAAGAAGTGCATTAATGACCCATAATGCCACCCTTTCATAGGAATCTGTATATCTGTCTCTGTCTTACCCTGCCTCTCTCACCCCTTTGTACTATTGACTATTCATTAGGCTGCTGCATGAAATGTCATGCCATGGCATTTTCAGTCTGTCATGACTTTGTTGAAGAATAAAACCTATATCTTCCATTGACTGAATAGGTTTTCACTGCCCATTCAAAGGTGTTATTTTGACACGTGAAGAATGATTTCCTTGGTGTGGTGTAGAGATAATGATGGTCTATAAACTTAATTTTTCATCTTGACAACAGTTTGAATCCAGCATTAGGTAAAACTCTTACTGCCTGTTTTTATGTCTTTCCTGTGAATGAGTTGCCTGTGTATCTGTCTAAGCCCCTCGTGTTTGATCAGTTGTTGTCCTCAGCATTTGCACAAGGTCTGGCAGTGAGCAGCTGCAGTTTGTGTTACAAAATGGCATTTCATGTGCTATTGCAAAATGCTGTGAGTGTTTGCCTTGCACTGCATTGCACACCCAGTTAACTTGCGATTTTCCTTGAAGCATGTCTCATATGTAGTAGGTATAAAATATTATTTCAGTAGCTATTGTGCACACAATTTGGCCAGGCAACATATTTATAATAGTCATTCCTAGGTATTCTTAAAGTCAAAATAAAAGTTACTCTAATTACATTCTGACACTCTTTGTAAAATATTTTGCACACTGGAGTCAAACCCTATTTCAACTCTGCTTCTTCATTTAGGTAAGAGGGCTTTTACACCTTGTGTCTCAGAGAAAGTTAGGTTGACAGATGGATTTTCACCAGTGAGT
The DNA here is from genome assembly GCF_019279795.1 of Protopterus annectens. Lineage (NCBI taxonomy): Eukaryota > Metazoa > Chordata > Ceratodontiformes > Protopteridae > Protopterus > Protopterus annectens. The sequence goes on from NC_056729.1 coordinate 306,929,478, forward strand.
ACTGCCCAGAGTGCTGGCAGCCTTGCATTACCACTAAGCCTGTTTGTGCTGTAGATGGCAAACCAAATTAAAGTTTTTCACTTTTTCCATTAGCACAGAGCTCTGTTTGCTTGCAGTGTACATTCACACCAATGGGGAAGAGAAGCACACCATTTAATTTTTGAAATGAGCTTTGGAGCTAGCATGGAAAGGTATAACACAACATGCAGTGCATATGTATGCAAAATGTTAATATAAAACAGATCTGTTGTGAATGTAATCAGAATCACAACATTTCAGCTCTGGTTCTGATTTGTGCAAAGGTTGGTAGGGAACACCATTGAACACCACTAAACACTGGTGCTTCACAATCCCAGTTCAACACATCAAAGTATGATCATGCATGAGCTAACACTTTGCCAACATCTGTGCAAATATGTTTCTCAGCATTGTGCTTAAGGAAGATTTGGAACAAAAATAAGAATTAGTACTGAATTATATTACTTCATTACATGGAAATTGTTTAATGTACTGATGTGAAAAGCAGTTAACTACTGTATGTGGTTAACGGACTACTTCAGTCTGGACAGTTGGTTCTACACTGTAGCACTGATATACAACCACATGCATTTTTTTATCCCTACTGTATTGGAATAATAACTATTGCTTGGTATTGCCAGTCCACAATGCCCATGCATATACACATACCATTGCTAATATCAGTACCATCCATTAAGGATTACCTACCATAATCATAAGCTGATGATTCATGAATGATTAATTGTCCATCCTGTGTTTCAGAAGTGTGTGTACCTCATATACACTAAACAGATAGGTACGTCTCTCTCAGTTCTGCAGTATAAGTTACTGACAGCATAGCTGACATTACTCAACAGTATGTATATATTACTGATCATAACGTTGACCTTACTCCATTATACCAACAAATATGGATTGGCACAAAACCTTCAACATCACAATACCTTCTCTCACACAGAATGAGAAGCTAATACTATCTACACTGCACTGTCACAGTATAAAAGATAGACCTGCAGTGGTGCTTGCATTGAGTACTGTGTCCCCTAGATTGTGTCAGTAGACAGGTAGGGTGTTCTAATCTCACAGTAATCAATTTGTGTGTGGGTCTGTGTCTGTGTGTGTATAGAGTTGAGTAAATTTGACATTAACTACTGCTGGCCTCAATAATGTAGTAGCCTGGAGTTAAGTTTACACTGTAGGATGAATCCACATCAAAGTCAGACCCTTCTCCCAGTATCACCTTCTCTGCAACACTACGCTGATGTCATACTCTGTAAAAGGTACTCTCATACGAAAACAGTCAGATGTCTGCACTGGTGCTTGTGTTATGTGTTGTGCCCTGTAGGTGGCATAGTTATATAGGTATGGGATTCTTATCTTACAGCAGTTAACGTGTGTGTGTGTGTGTGTGTGTGTGTGTGTGTGTGTGTGTGTGTGCGCACAATCTCACATGGCTGTAGAAGTCATATTTGTACACACATCTCATTTGCATGACACAACTAATTTCATCTTTTCAAACATGCAGTCAGACTTCTCTTGTGGTGTATGCGTGTAATACATTTGTTTGTAGCTTGTGCCAGTTGCTAGGTAGGAAGTTCAAATACAATAGTAAGACTCTTCTGACTGTGTGTGTGTGTGTGTGTGTGTGTGTGTGTGTGTGTGTGTGTGTGTGTGTGTGTGTGTGAATGTAAACGGGTGCAAGAGTGTGTTACAGCTCTTATTACTGACAACATCCCACATAGCTGCAGACATGGGATGTCCTCACTAAAAGAATACAGGGTGTAAGTAAAATGAGTTGTGCAGACTGGCTCAAGGCCCTATCTCTGTATTTTATCTTTTACAGGCTTTTTGAGGGAGCTCTATGTCTGGCATACAGGGCATTGTCAGACCTCTCTCTAAAGGACCTCCTGCATATCCACAAATGAAACAGTACCAGAATTACTCATTCTAAAGACTTAAACCTTGCCTATGATATAAATAGGACATGCTGGAGAAAAATGTATGTATCCCAGAGACTATCATGTCTATGGAACAGGCTCCCTGTCCATGTAAAGCAGGGTTCCTCCCTAACCCAATACAAGTGCGACTTGGACAATTGGATGGGAAACCAGAAATTCATCCCTGGTTTGGCACTGATGTCTCTAATGGACACAGGTAACCTGTAAATGGTTCATCTCCCAGGCCCATGCTTACACTTATCAAGGGTATCAGAACTTGTCAAAGATTTGGGATGCATGGCTATGCTTAAAAAGGCCCTTGTGGTTGTTAGCCTAGTAAACACCTATGAACCTATGTCATGCACATCTCCTTTGCACAGTTGATATCATCCTTTCAAAGATGCAGTGTGGCTGCATGCAATCAGATTTCTTGTGGTGTGTGCATATAATACAATTGTGTGTAGATTGTTTCACTACATAGGTAGGGAGTTCAAATGCAGGAATGACTGTTATCTGTGATTGTGCATTTCTCTCTCTTAGTGTCAAGAACAGGTTGCACATACATCTATGAGGTATATCTATACAATTTGTTTCTGCTGTGCAACCATGTTTTAGCAGAAACATGAAGGTAGTACACAATGGTGATGTCTTCCATTGAAATGTGCAGTGTCCCAGTTGTTAAGTACATCTGTAGTTGTGCTTGTGTTTCAGCAAACCTTCATTAGCCTGTGATGTTAGGTATATAGGTCAAATCTTGTCACTGCTTTCTGACAGTGTACATGTTGTTAACAGTGCTGTCATCTACATGTGCTACAGTCATGTGTAGCTGCTGTTTCCTCTTACAAAAGTTTATTCTACATTTCCTTTGGAAATGCTGTATTGAAGACTGATGCTGTCGTTTGAACAGATTGTCATTCCTCATAGTTGTAGTGAAACACCTCATTAGGACTGAGGACATACAACAATGTAATGTATGTTTTTCCTTAGTAAGTTATGTGTTCCAATAGGGGATTATATCCACATTGCACATAATTATTGTTCTGCTGTCACAGTGATAACAGCATGGAGCTACAGGTGTGTTTGGGTATACCTAGCATCAGACAATGTTGTCTGACATACAGCAAGGTTCTTTTAAGTAATTACAGGGACGCATATTCCTTGATTCATACACATGATGTAATGCTTTCACATATCCACACATATGAGAATTGATGATGACTCATACCGTGGCACATGCATTGATCCCAGTATGGTGATGATTTTCTAAGCACTTAGACAAGTGCTCCAAACCAGCATTGCATGACTTTAAACATTTGTGCCCTTTACTGTTCTGCAGGAAAGACACTCCCCCAATTACACTTTGTACGTACGGAGTGGCAGAGGCCTCTCCTATCAATTTTAGCAGATAAAATTATGGGCAAATAAAGTGCAGCTCATTGAATAACTTCACATGGGTGGGGCTCAACAGCTTCACTATGGCAGATGTGATTAATGATTAATGGCCATATTGTTCATTGTAGGAGTTGTACAGCTTGATGTTCAGTTCTAGCACAGGGATTCATTTTATGTGAATGTACTGACCTTCATGAGCATTGATATAGGACAGATGACAGCAATGTGCACATGAGCATACTCATTTAATTGCCATCAGTCTGACATGTGGCTATGACATTCATTACCAGAGATCCTTTCTTAATTCACACATTCATTTCCTTTGTTTGTGACAATACCCATTGCTACCTCCTGTGGCAGATGCTGACAATACACAACTCTGGGGACTAGATAGTATCATAGTGTTCTGTTTGCATCTGTTCTTATCTGTCTGAAAATAACTGTGTCAGGCAGAAGTTCCTTATTCAAAGGTGCTACATATGTCACACTCTGCTCCCACATTTTTGACATCACACACATATGCATATGAGATGCATGACCATTAGTATACTGAAGTTCATAATTCCCTTCAAGGGTGATCCTCCTCATACATGTGTTAGGCCTATTTCTGTGACATACACAGTTAACACAGGTCACTGTTAATATTGATGGGATAGGTTCGATTCTTGCAGTAGGAAACTGTTGCTTCTGAGCCATTCCTATTTTTAACCATGTTATACTGACAAAATGCACACTGTGCAAATATCCCATAATGTATATTCTGTCCTTCCGAACTGTCATCTCACCTCAGGATAGTAATGACATTCATATGTCATGTAATTCTCCTCTGTTACAATGTTAATTTGTATAAGTGTCACATCCTATCATATCATGTCTTCCTTTATTTACCTATATTTGGTCAGGAAGTATGACCACTACTAATTATTATGACATATGCGTTGCAAATTTTTATTATTAGAACATCGTCTTTGTGACATAAGCATCTTTACATCAATTATCTTACTAGAATTTGAACATTTGCCCTCCTGTCTTACATATTTCTATATACATCTCTTTGATTTCAGGGCACATTATCCTCAGTACATTTTTTCTGTATGGTATTCCATGTATTGTAGTTATCTTTGCTAATTCCCATCCCCTCTTACTTATTTCTGTCTTCATATGATTGAATTATGTGCACATTGCACTCAGTACACTTTCCCTACTTGGTGCACCTAACGTTATTTGCCTTATGTGGGTCTACTTCAGTAGACCAAAATATCACCCGAAATTCAGATAACCGGGACGAAAAAGCCGACAGCACAAGAACACCGATGTCCCAAAACACTGACTCACCACTCCAGGTAAGTAAAAGCTTGGCCATGAACAAAGTATGCAACCCCTTGGCTTGGCCATCCTGTTGAACTTTGCCCATTACCCCCACGGTAGTGTGATCTCAGAGTTGGTATATTTAGTTAGAGGGGGGAGTGGGGCACAGCCCCTCACATAGGTGGGGAGTGTGGGGCAAATCCCCCCCACATTGGTGAGTTTGCGTTCCTTTGGTTTCATTGTTTTTTCAGGCTGGCCAAGCATTTACTTACCTGGAGTTGTAAGTCAGTGTTCCGGGACATCAGTGTTCTCATGCTGTCGGCCTTTTCGTCTTGTTTATCTGAACTTCGGGTAAGTGATATTTCGGTCTACTGAAGTAGATCCCTTTATGTAGCTTTGCATGCTGTCCATGAAAGCACAGTTAACAGGTTTGCCCATAGAGAAGGCAGCTTGTTTATTGTGTGTGCTCATGCTGATCAATGTGTTTTCCTGGCCAACAACACTTTGCTGGCCACAAAAACTTTCTTGTATTTTTGTAGTCATGATGAGCAGCATGCATATGCGATTAACGTTATTGCTCACCTCGCTAACACATAAATGTCATACAGGCTTCCCGTAAAACCTACACAATTGTTCATGAATCCCACAGATAATCTAAACCAGTAAATTTTAATAGTAAAACAACAACTTTATAAATGTAAAATTACAAACATAAAACTAGTAAAAAAAGCAGACCCGGACCAGGTGAAACATCAGCTTTAATATAAATATCCACACTGGCTAAGTGCTTTCACCCTCAATAGGGCTTCTTCAGAGTCAGTGAACAGTACCACAATAATCACTTAAATATCGGTTAGAAACAAATTAATCACATGAGTATCTATGTGCATTTAAAAATTAACCCACTGATGCCCAGTTCATTCAGTTCAACCCTGATATTTAATCATACAACAAAAATACATACTTAAATATACTTAATAAATAAATATATGTCACACTTGTTAAAAACTATACAACTGTTGCATTTAAAATTCTGTCATAAAAAATGGGTAATCATGTCTTGCCCATTGTTGTTATGACTGTAGGAGATATTTAAGTATAGCCAAGGAGACTTTGCTGTCCTAAGGAAGCCAGATATTCACATACAACAGCTTGTATAGCAGAGTGGAGAAGGTAAGGTGGCTATTTATTGTAATTAGAAGGCAAGCTTCATTTTTGAGAGGAACAGTCTGGAGTTCTCTGGTATTCAATTGGTGAGTGAATATGCCAATCTTATTTAAGAGTGTTTTGAAGAGATGCTGTATTTTGTAGGCTACAACATGTTTCCAGACTAAGATCCTCTTGACTACATCAGTGTGGGTGTCATCTAATAACTTACAGAACAGATTTAGCAGAGTTTTCTTACTTGTAAAACTGACTTGCAGGTGAAGTAGAAGAGATGGATCTAAGAATTATGAAAGAGTGATGATAGGAGTGGAAGCACGTAAAGTGTTAGATATCTTAAGGGAGTAGGCACAAACAGCTCTTTGTCATGTTCTGAGAAGCACTGAGATAGATTAAGCATTGTTGACCTAAAGTTAATTATTACTCAACCAGGACAAATGATTTTTGAGAAAATACTAGAGCAATGACTGTAACCAATGAATATCTTCATTATATTCTGACATAAGACACTCAAGAGAAAAAAAAAAACAAAGATCCACTATAATTTAGGCAGGCTGAAGAAATGAATAATAAACTAGTGCACAGAGTGCTCAGATGCTGTAAATGACCTGTTGTGTAGATGGGACATCTGGAGAAAAAACCCTGGAAAATAGCTTTTTGCCACTGAAGGACATGCTCCTCTTGGCTACAGATATTTATGTAGCTAGAGCTGCAATCATCCTTTCACTAACTTAAGGTGGAGCTGTTTTGCACTACCTCCACAGGGTCACTTTGACAAGCTTATAACTGCCTACAACAGAGTGGCAAGCTTTTCTTTTGTGTCTCTAAGAGTCTTCTTTCACTAGAGTGTACATAACAAACTTGACAGACTTGCTTCAAGAAATCTTTCAGGCTGCACCCCTTCTTATTTGTTGTCCTGTCATCCACCATACCCTACCCTGTCTCACAATTCTGCTTACCTCATATGCAATCACATGCAAGCTTCAAGTCTCAGAACAATTCCTACTCCAGGAATTATATCAGCAAATCTTGACACATCCTTTTCTAATTTTCAACATTTTATTTAATTATTTTCCTCATCCATCATAGGCGCTTGCTTGTCACAGTGGTTCTGAAATGTTTATCACAACTCCACTATGTCTAAGTATTTGTAAACACAGCTGATCACTGTGGCTTAAATCTGACTTAACCAGCCTTCACTGTCACTCTACTTTTATTTTCCATGTTGTCATGTTAGACACTGACATCCACAACCTTATTCATATGTGGTATGGTTTTTGCAGTGAGTTAATGTGGAAGTTGCCTGTAAGTCACTCTTGCAGTGACTGTACTTAAGTATTAAGCCAAAAAAGTAAGTTGTATGACTGTTCTTTACTACTTATTTTAGAACTAAGCAATTTGCTTATATTCTTACAGTGTATTTATATTCACTGCATATTTTTGAACAGTCCTGTTGGAGTCTATGGATCCTTCGGCCTCTCTGATAAAAAAAGGCCTCCCAGATGAGTGAGATTCAGCTATTTAACAATTATTGAATT
>NC_056729.1:306944334-306961989 GCF_019279795.1 Protopterus annectens
ATCAAAACAACAGCAATCAATAAAGTAGAAAAAAGGATTTCAACAAAAAGAGGGAGAGGAAAAGGAAAACAAATCACATTAGTATTAGTACTGTTTCAAATGAATACACTCTGACTGTTACCTAATATCATAATGCACAAGCACTGTAAATGCTACTAGGCCAGCTCAGGTAGTTCTGTCTAGGTACCTAAACTCAAAATCGCTATTGTGGGATATGTGGGCAAGTGTGCAGGTTCACTCTCCCTATGGCTGAGGTTGGGTGGGGTGGGATGGATGCTACAGTAGTATGATGAGGATGTTTGACATAGCATGCCATGCAGGGGGTGGGGGAGGGGCCATGTGTATATGCGGGAAGGGATATGTTGAAAGACATGCCGTGTGTGCATTCACAGTAGTAACACCTATGCAGCACAACATCTCATTGACTGCACTGTGCTATTCCATAAACAGAGAATCAGTTATGATCTGCAAATATTTTACTTCATTTTGCAGGGCCATACTACAGTGCACCACCAAATGCATCCAAACAGTGGAAGCAGGCCTTTAACAGCCCAAATACAGAACAAAGATCTGGGTCTGTAACAGGCATTATTGTTTGCATCCTCTGTCATGTTTGGTGGGTTTCTAATTGGAATCATTAGTTGTGGGTACAGAGCATATCTGGCATCACCAATAAGATGGCCTAATCATCCAACACTGACCACTGGTATAAGTTGTATGTACTCCAAATGTGGAAGTCATGGGTACTGCTGTGGTGGCCTGCTAACACATTGTATATTATATCCTCTGCATTGTGGAGCATTTGGCAGTTTTTGGAGTAGAACCCCAGATAGTTGAAATACCATTATCCTGGCTCCTCAGGTAGGGCTGTTACTGCAATGTGGATGCAGCCAAAGCCTCCCAGTACCTCAGGGAACTGGGCTGCACCACAAAATGCCTGCATGGTGTTGTCTGTCTCCTCAGTGATGCATGGGAGCCACATATGCTCCACCTCATGCTGTAGCATGGCATCAAGGAAATTGTGGAGTATCCTTTAGGCAGATGCCATGAATATACCCACTGTGTCCGCCACTAGTCAATTAATGATCCCTTTAGCTAATCTTCTTAAAGCTATAAATACCTTGGTGTCCACAGGAATGGCTAACCCATGCAGCCTATGAAACTGCATATGAAGTAGACACATCTCACCTCTCTCCTTCTAGGTACCCCTGTCCACATGGTAGTGGTCCAATATTGTTGTGGCATGGAGGACATAGTATGTTAGATACAGATGGATGACTTGATGGTAATGGAGAGGCCAATGTGCACCTCCATGGCTACTGGCAGTAACAACAACTTAGTGCATGTATGTATTCACTAATGTGATGGCTACCCTCCTTGCACAAGATTACCTTGTCTCTCTCATGTAACACCAAGATTTACTGCAGTCAACAACTCTGACAATAGTGTCTCTCTGTGTAAAACATGTGTGTTTCTTAATCACTCTGCAATATTGTCTTCCCTCATTTGTATCTGCCATTGCCCTCATTTTCATAATGTTGCTCATTTCCATGTCATTATACTGCCATTTTACATACTGAATATCTACACATATACCATGCATAAGTGTGTCATACATGGGAAAAAGACCCCACAAATAATGCACAACTCTTGTGAAACATGCATATAGTAATTAAGTAGGACAGTCATGTCTGAAGCAAAGCATCAATGGACAACCTATCCATCAAACAGTACAATGTGCAAGCTGTGCAGATATGCATCCTCGTGGTGTATTCAGCATGGTGCAGAGACATCTGTTAAGTCTGCAACATGCACAAATGACAGACTATAAGGAATATGTGTATACAACATACATACACAAAACAGTCATGTACAACACAAACCCTGCATGCAGCACAGGTTCTGTCAAAAGTGAATAACTGCTATGATAAAAGCTATATGTACTGCCATACCACCCTCTGACAACATATTGCACATCCATACAATAGATACAAGTGTAACAGGTGTTTGTCTCGAAAGTATGACATGCAGGTGCACAAAGATGTAATCAATCACAGTGTGCAGTAACATACATGTACAGCACAAAAAGCAGAAAAGGACCATGGCTGGGGGTGTACAATATTGCTACCATGGGAATAAGACCTGAAGGCCCCTTCACACTGTAGTGTAGGGATAAATGTAAACAGGTGCAGCATGCACCCTAGATGTACTGCTAGCATAATATACTCACAGTATGCACAAATCACTGGAAATGCTTCATAATAATCTGACAGACAGAATATGTGAATGACAGTGACCCTGTGTAACTGCTACACTATATAAGTGAGCAAAGGTGGCATGCAAGCCAATGAATAAGACATGCATCTGTACAATAGCACATGTCAATGTGACTGAATAACCCCACAGGTGGACATAGCCTGGGTTATGTGCAGCACACACATATGTGATATGAAACATATGGCACACAGAAGGTTAATGCACAATAGTTGTACGTACAGGTGACACATTGTTCTTCAGTGCATAATTTAACAAAACATTGTTATGAAACTAGGCTGAATCAAATGTCCTACAAAGTGGCTCAATGGCATCACAGCAATAAACAAATGTAAAACTGAGGCAAGTCCTAATCTCATGTACATATGCCATCACAGAATAACTTCATAAAAACAAGAAATGTGTGCAAAGACAATAATGAACACTTTGAGGAAGGGTTCTTGCATGCCATAATCCAGCAGCAGTACATATTGTCATGTGCATACTCTGACTATATGACAGCATTGTGGACAATGGCACAATTCACTGTACACTGTACCTCTAGGCAGGTGGGAATCATGACCATACAGTCAAATGCATGCAAACTGATGAGGCCACAGTACACAAATAATGCAAACTGTCAACAGATGTTAATGGAAACATCAATGAGTATCAGTAATACTTCCATTGGTAATGAAGGCAGTGTAGGAAGCTGTGAAAGGATAAATCACATTTATGACTGGGATGGGCAATGTATCTTCCAGTTTACCATTGCCTTGGCCAAGTATAAGCTACACTGTGTAATGTGTCTCACAGAAAACAAAGGAAAGCATGGACTAATGTGCAGTAATATGTGCCTAAACATTCAAATCCCTCCCCAAAGCATGGATGAACCATGCTGGTAACATGACGTTACTGTAATACACAGACTATACTTACTGTCCAGATGGAGCACCTTGGCTGGGTTGAACATTCTGAATGATCTGCATGTGATTTCCCAGAAGCAGCCTTGCATGGCTCTTGCTTTATCCAGTAAGAAGCTGATCATCATCTTCTGAATGTGCATCCAGAAGACATCAGTGAGAACATCATTGATCTGGTCCCTCAGGTCATTAGGTGGAGATGGCAGAAGTCATCATCAATCTACTGATGTTATCACCTGGATAGTCCAGGCCTGTTATCATCTCTGTTCATATCTCACTGTCCTCTCCCATCCTTGGAATCAGAATGCACTGCCAGTGATTGTGCTCAGTGTCATCTTTGTCTGTTGATGGGCAGACTGGATCTTTTTTTGGAATCTGTAGCATGACTTAAAAGCAAGTGACATATATTGTTGCAACATGGTATTACACTGCCATCAAATATGACAACCTATTCAGTTGTAGAGGCTTGCACACACACACACACACACACACACACACACACATATATATATATATATATATATATATATATATATATATTTATCTATCTATATATATGCATAAGAGGTACATCACACTTACATATGGGATAGTGCTGAAAAATCTCAAAATACCTACACAAGCCACAAGCCATGAATAAGTCCTATACACACACACACACACACACACACACACATATATATATATATATATATATAGGACTTATTCATGGCTTTTGTAGATATTTTGAGATTGTTGAGCACTGTCCCATACGTAAGTGTGATGTACCTCTTATGCAGATATAATCCAAAAAAGGAGTGATACAACTCTGAAAAACCAATAATCCACAAAAGAGTTGTATAGGAAGTAAAACTGCCACAATCTCAGTCCAACAACGTTGCCGTGAATGAATATAAATGAGTTCAAGTCCAGCACTGAATTTATTAACGCTCTTTTATTAACAAACTGCGTTTTCGTCCCAACACATTAGGACTTCATCAGATACCTTTAAAAACCAAGATTACCACTTTATATACCAAATAATTTCACTATTAACCAATAAAAACAGTTTCAATTAATTCAAACTATCGAATCATTCTCAAATATTCATGAATATTCATTACCCTCATAAATATGTATTACTTAAAAACGTGTTTTTATTTCAAACCTTCCTTAAAACATTTATTAAATAAATTATGTGTATTTATGACATTTATGAGTTATAAAAATGCAAACTTCATTTAAAAAACGTAATTTATACACTTATTATGGGTCTAACTACATGTTTGAAATTAATGTATTTTTTCCATTGATAGGTCTCCCTCTAGTGTTTAAAACTAATAAAGCACCTAAATTCATAAAAGCACCTTCCATTGACAAACCATATATAAATTTTACACTAATAAATAATGTTCATTAAAATAAATACAAATATAAATAAATCTATATTTATAAATATTAAATATTAAATAATTATTTTTAAAAATAAAAAACAATAATTTAATATAATAAATATATATATATATATATATATATATATATATATATATATATATATACCAATTTATTAAAACATTTTTGTTATTAAAATAACTATACTTTATTGTGTTTTAATTTTAGCAAAGGTCCTATGGAAATAGTTTCATTTAACCCAGGTGTCCTACTGGCATCAAGGAAAACCTGCCACCACAATTCTCTACCTTCTAGTTTTACTTCCCATGGACCTCCTCCTCTATAATCAGGTTTCACCTGTTCTAACACAAAGAATAAATAATTGGCTCCTTCATACATTTTTGAATGTTTATAAAGTGCATTTGTTTCTCTGGCTCTACTGATATCATATAAGTGTTCATATATGCGTCTCTGGAACACTCTTTCCGTTTTGCCAATATAAAATGCCTTACACTGTTGGCAGATAGAAATGTATACTACTCCCTTTGTACTACACGTATAAAAATCCTTATTTATTATGTTTTTGTTTCTACTTTCTATATATACTTTTTTCTGATTCATAACGTATACACATTGGGAACATTTTCCACATTTTAATGTTCCTATCCTATTATTACCTATATTATACTTATTTAATCCTTCTAATTTTTTCCTAATATTGGGTGGATTCCTATAAGTAATATTAGGTTCCATTTTCTTTATTTCATCCATATCCGATAACAATACAAATTTATCCCATTCTTTCATGAGTACTTTTTTTATATTTTTATTAAAATTATTAAATTCAACCACTAGTCTCATTTTAAGTGGTTCTTCATCCATTCCTAGTCTGACTTCTCTCACTTTTTCAATTTCCATTTGTCCTTTTATAGGTTGAAATTTAGTCAGTCTACCTACCTCCACTTCTTTTCTAATCTCTTTGACCATTTCCTGCGGATAACCTCTCTCCAAAAACATCATTTCTAATTTATTACATTCTTCATAAAAATCTATCTCTCCACTCGTCATCCTCGATCCTCTCACAAATTGCCCTTTTATTATATTTTTCTTACAATGTGGAGGATGAGAACTATCATAGTGGAGAAAAGAGTTTACATATGTGTGTTTTCTATATTCTCTAGTCTCAAACTGATTATTTTGCTTTGAAATTTCCACATCCAAATAGTTAATTCTTTCATTATTCATAACATATGTAAAATTCAAAAAATTAGTGGTGGAGCCAATGTATTCCATAAACTCTAAAAACTTTTCTTCACCCCCTATCCAAAAAATAATAATATCATCAAGGAATCTGAAATAAAGTTTCCAATATTTACTATAAATAGAATGTATAACATATTTTTCCTCCCATTTAGAGAGAACAATATTGGCAAGGTGGGGCACATGCACCCATAGACACTCCTAACTTTTGCTTATAATATTCCCCATTAAAAGTTATAAAATTATTTTTAAGTATAATGTCCATTAATGTAACTATAGTAATTTTCTCTTCATGTAATAATTGTATATCACCAAAACCTTATCTTCAAATATTCCATCCCTTCCTTATGTGGGATGCAAGTAAATAAATCAATTATATCTATAGTTACAAATAAAATATCATTACTATATATTTCTGGTGTCAACATCCTTAAAAAATCCCAAGAATCTCTCAAAATATTTTTATCATTAACCCATATATGTTTCACCTTATTGTCAACATATTTGGCTAAAGGTACTGTTTTTGCTCCCTCTGCTGTGACAAAAGGTCTAAAAGGAGGATCTCTCTGATTTTTATGAATTTTGGGTATTCCAAATATCGTGGGTACCCTAGGTTTTTTAACTTCCAGAAATTTAAATGTTTTGATGTCAATCACTTTCTCTAAAACCAAATTTTCTAATAGAATGTCTATTCTTTTATAGGCTATTAACATTTCATCCTTTGAAATTACTGAATATTTATTTTCATCATTTAAAATTTAAAACATTTTGACTTCATAATCATTCTTCCCCATGATGACAATTCCTCCACCTTTATCAGGTTTCATTAGTCTTAACATTGGATTACTTTGTAACTCTCCTAATAACTTATATTCATCTTCTTTCAAATTTTTATACATCCTTCCTGAATTACTTTTTTCTCCTTCCTTTCTGATTTCTCTTTCCAACACATTCTCAAAGTTCTTAATTTGTGGTATTAATGGGGGTTGTATAAAGAACACCTAACTAACTGGGCCGAACCAATATCATTTCTAATGAAGCCTGCCCTGGATGCCAGTATTGATAAATTAATTTTTCTCATGAACATTTTAACGTCTAAAATAGTGTTTACTACATCACCCCTCTTTACTGGGTTGAATTTCAACCCCTTACTTAACAAACTAAAATGTGTTTTGTTTAATACCGTGTCACTAAAATTATATATGGTAAATCCATTATAGGTGCTTTTAGTATTATTCTCTGTAATAATCTCAACTACATTCTCTTCTACTTCCAAACCAGGGATTGGGGTATTCATCAATAAAATCTCCCCCTCCCCCTTCTCCCCCCCTCCTCTGAAAATTTCCTTCCCTATTCCATCTACGTACATCCTGTTCAGTTCTTTGTAAGGGAGGGAATTCATTTTCATAATCATATTCTTTTTCTTTAAATTCAGTATACTTTTTATTGTTGTTAAACTGAGACCTATTTCTATCATAATAAAATGCTGGTTTAGGATAACTAATATTTTCAGCATATTCTTTCAAATCTCTGTTTAGTTTCCCCATTTTACGATGTAAAGTCACTTCACATTTAACATCAACTTCTCTTCTAATATTGTAATATTTTTCCTTTTCCTCATTAATGTCATAAATTAGATCATTTTTAATACATGTATCCAACTCATTAATTTCCTTATCAAGCATAATTATATTTCTATCATTTTCTTCGATAATCAATTGGACAATGTCCAATCCACACCTGTTGAATACTTTAATTAAACTCAAATGAAATATAGAGCCAACTTGAACATTATTAGGGTATTTATATACCCTTAGTCCCTTAGGGACAATTTCTTTTATTAAACATTCATTTAAATATCCATTTTCAATGATAAGTGTCCTATACTGCAACATTAACTTATACATTCTGTCTAATTTAGTAGCATATGGTTCCCCATCGGGGAATTTGTTACAGTCATTATTATTGTCCAGTTGAAAATGGTATTCTTTTTTCAACCATTCTTGTATATTAGTATTGTTTGTTTTGACAGTACCTGTTTTATTGTAAGACTTCGGTCTAGCCCCTCTGTCCAAAAAACTGTTAGCCGAAGTACTTGCTTCTACTTTCGGTTGTAAGACTCTTGGCGTTCGCCTCGGATCAAAAGATGTGGGTTGCTTGTCTCCAGGGTCGCCGGTTAGGAATCCTTCACCAATAAGCTCCCTTTTCCTTTTAATAGCTGGGCCACTATCCGCTTCCAGTATCTCCACATCAGAATCACAATTTATATGGATGAAATAAAGAAAATGGAACCTAATATTACTTATAGGAATCCACCTATTATTAGGAAAAAATTAGAAGGATTAAATAAGTATAATATAGGTAATAATAGGATAGGAACATTAAAATGTGGAAAATGTTCCCAATGTGTATACGTTATGAATCAGAAAGAAGTATATATAGAAAGTAGAAACAAAAACATAATAAATAAGGATTTTTATACATGTAGTACAAAGGGAGTAGTATACATTTCTATCTGCCAACAGTGTAAGGCATTTTATATTGGTAAAACGGAAAGAGTGTTCCGGAGACGCATATATGAACACTTATATGATATCAGTAGAGCCAGAGAAACAAATGCACTTTATAAACATTCAAAAATGTGTGAAGGAGCCAATTATTTATTCTTTGTGTTAGAACAGGTGAAACCTGATTATAGAGGAGGTCCATGGGAAGTAAAACTAGAAGGTAGAGAATTGTGGTGGCAGGTTTTCCTTGATGCCAGTAGGACACCTGGGTTAAATGAAACTATTTCCATAGGACCTTTGCTAAAATTAAAACACAATAAAGTATAGTCATTTTAATAACAACATTTTTTTAATAAATTGGTATATATATATATTTATTATATTAAATTATTGTTTTTTATTTTTAAAAATAATTATTTAATATTTAATATTTATAAATATAGATTTATTTATATTTGTATTTATTTTAATGAACATTATTTATTAGTGTAAAATTTATATATGCCCCTGGATTCATGAACCTTGCGCCAGGCGCACACATGGCGTAGGCGCCCCAACGCCAGACATGGCCGCCGAGCGATTCAGGTACGATCCAATCCCATGTGCACCACCGGCGTACGCCTGAGTTGCGCCGCCTCCGGCGTAGGTATGTTAAACACCCCATGTGCGGTGTTGCACCATGCAAATGAAGGCAAATAGCGATCCACGAAGTGGCGCAGGCGTAGCATAACGGCACGGTAATGTAAACCAAAAAAAACGGTTTACAGTCATCCAAACATGACATAGGAGTAACGGAAGGCTGCCAACATCAGGTGTCATACTGGTGCAACATGCCAATGGGGAAAGACACAGAGAATGTCAAAGGAAAACATGCAGAAAACGTAAATAACGACATGTACGCAGAAACCAGAGCAGAACCCCAGGACATGTCCGCGGAAGGTGCGGAAGAATGAATTAATATGACAATGTCATAAAAGAGCAGTATAAGACACATCAGCATCACAGCCACAATACACCATAGTATGCATGGAAAGCCACAACCACAGCACAAGGGTTGCCAAGGAGTGGCGGCGGTGTCCGGCGCCGTAACCATGTATTAGTAGTCAATGCCATGCAAATAAGGCAGATAATACTGAATCGCAAAACCCCCGCTGGCGTAAGGCTGCATCAAACGGCGTAGTGGTAATACACCGAGGAGTGGCCTAGAGGGAATACATGTCAATCGCAGAGGGGTGTGCCACTGTAGGAGTAAGCACATTGGAGCCCAGCAAACAGGGACTGTACAATGCACATCACAGCATCAGCACCTGCGTGTGAGGAAATAGATGCACTGAGAGTACAGAACGCTCGCACAGATGCATGTGTACGAGGATGACTACGTTCCCCAACCCAGTCATGTGACGGCCGGCCCGTCTACAACCACGGATACAGGAAGGTGATGCGGAGAATATGAGGAAATGTGGAAGCAGTGTAATTGGAGTCGTAATGAGCAATCAACACCAATCAACCCATGAAGGGCAATTGGCGGCAGCTGAAAACTCTGCATGAAGAATCCCGCAAAACAGGAAAGGGGAGGCATATGAATGCAAAGAAAGTAGGGGATGTAGCAGAATTGCAAAGAGCGAAGAACTGATACAGCACAGCCAAGTAGAGAGGTAGCATAACGGCGGCGGCAGACAAAATGCATGAGATGCTATGTGCCTGCAGGATGCACTCCAGGAAATAGTAGGTGCAACCTGCACAAACAGTAAATTAAGGTGTAAAGCTAAACCAATGCAGGCAAGTGTAATGTAACACTAAAGGCAACAGCGTTGCAGTGCCAACGGTAAAACACGGAAGATAACACACAGATACGGCAGCACAGACACACCCAATGACATCACCGGGTGTACAGCACAACACTATAAAGTGTGAATGCACACAACACACAGCGCGTATTCCCAAACGCCGCACTTTAGGGTGTAAACACACGGGGAACTTTTAAAATGTATATGTTGGGTGCTGCCGTGGCCGTGATGCACCGGTATGTGTTAGAGACAGACGGAGTTGCAGAGGAGGGTGCCGACAACTACCGTAGGCCTCAGAGGAGAAGGAGAGTGTTCAGACCAAGGGCAACCTACCAGGGGCTGCAAGACCTGGAAATAGTAGAGCGTTACAGGGTGGACAGGGACACGTTACAGCAAATAGTGGAGCTGTGCTGGCCACGCCTGAGAACAAGAGACAACAGAGGGGAGCCCATCCCAGTGGACACAAAGGTATGTGTAAGCTTGCGAATACTGGCAACAGGTACCTTTCAAAGGCCAACCGGGGATATAATGGGCATCTCACAGGCATCAGCATCCAGGGTACTACACCAGTTTCTGGATGCCATGTTACGACATGCCCATGAGTATATATCCTTCCCCAGATCTCAGGAGGAGTTGGCTAGCAGTATGCGCCACTTCCACCGTGTGGCACAATACCCGGAGGTACTGGGTGCGATAGACTGTACGCACATAGAAATCAAGTCACCACCCGGGGAGCAGGGTAGACGCTACATAAACCGCAAGGGATTCCCCTCCATCAATTGCCAGGTCGTGTGCAATGTGCAGGGCATTATCATGGATGTTTGTGCTGGCAGCCCTGGAAGCTACCACGACTCCCATATCTGGCATGCCTCACAGCTGTATCAGGTATTCGCCAGGGGGGACATCACAGAAGGTCACCTTGTGGGGGATGCTGGCTACGCACTGGAGCCGTGGATGATGACACCCATCAGAAATGCACACACACACATGCAAGAATGCCATAATGAGGCACACGCACAAACCAGAATAATCATAGAGCGTGTGTTTGGGATGTTGAAATCACGGTTCTGGTGCTTGGATACATCCGGTGGAGCCTTGCAGTACTCTCCAGGCACATGTGCCCACATATTCATAGTATGTGCTATGCTACATAATATGATCCTGCGGAAACAGCTGCTGCAGGAACATAATGGTGTAGGGCCACCAAGCCCGCCACAACTGCCAAGGCAAGCACAGGCACAGGGCGTTCAGCGCCATGAACACACTGTGCCAGCCCCAGTAGGCAGATGGAGGCATACCCAATATGCCTATGCCTTGGCAAAGAGGGAACGTATAGCACATACCCTGACAGCGTAGGCCCCATGGACTGACACCTCCCTACCTGCACACACAGTGAAATGGATGGCACACAAACATGGCCGCCCGTAATGTGTACTGTATGTGCGGTCCCATGTGTGACTCCAACATAGGTAGCACCCAAACACTGCACACCCAACAGCCAGCGGAGCATGGAACACAGGGATGCAAGGTGACAGAGAAGTAAGACGCGAAATCTCTACATAGTAAACATAGTGAACGACAACCCGACTATCCGGGAGGGTGGACAGAGCAGGGAATGCCACCCATGGAAAGGTCAACCTACAGAAATGCATATTTGTGAGTTGGGACGATCGCCAGACCACGGTACAGTAACAGGACATGTGCGTGGAATATGCTAAGGATATGAGGGCGGAGGTAGACACCGCCGCCGGTGATGCGGTCAACGTAGGTACTGTGTGCAGCCGTCCCTGCGAAAGCGGCAGTATGTGTATGTGTGAGGTGAGGGTGTCGTGTGTTCTGCTGTGCGGGTGTAATGTGTGTGCCACTGTAAAATGTGTATGTAGGTGACATGTGACAGGCGGAGTGGAATAACATGTGTAGGCATACAGTATAGAAACCACAGGCGTATGTACAGCAGTACTCACAAAGTAGTACAGAGAGCTCCTCACTGGCTAGGCGCGTGGCGACGTAAAATGATGCAAAGCGGAAATGTCCCAAAATGTACCACAGGAGTAAAGCCAACATGAGATGCAAAGGACGCATGTACAAACCATGACCGTATGTATGGCGCCGATATGGTAATGTCACCACGATACGTCGGCAACTTTACACAGCATCAGTCATGTACCGCAGAAATACGCATGTGCTCCCCTGGCACCGATCGTGGCCACGTACCGTCCCGTAAATACCGCTGTGTGTTCCATGAGTGTTAAACAAGCAATCGCCACCCAAATAGGTGGCAACCGGTAGCATACAGGCCGTCCCAAGTACAGGACCACAATGACCGTAACCATCCGTGACAAAATGCCAAGGGATAGTCGGCACGTATGAACAACCGCAGATATACTACCGATGTGACGGAGGAATACATGCAGGAAGCACACATGCAGGCGATACCGACAGCAGACGACATCAACAAAACCAACACTCCTAGAACAACAGACAGGTAACCTGCAGCTCCCCAAGCAGGGATGGAGCACACACACAAGCATACCATGTATGTATAAATGCAAGGGCCACAACCCGTACCCGTCACCCACAGCCGCCGATATACCCCATCGCACAAATCAAAGGGATACAAGCCGAAATAGCAGCATAAACATACAGGCAGTCAATGAGAGCGGCATACCCGCAACATCTCGCGTGGGAAACACTATCAGCAGCGGATGCATACCTGCATCCGTTGTGTACATGAATACAAGAGCTATGTTACACATCCGAATGCACAACGCCAACGACCGACGCCGCCAGGACACGGACACCCACATGTCAAACATAATACCATACTCAACACACACAATCCACGGCTAACACCACAACGAAATGTACCTGACGCCACACATAGCGGCTGCAGTCACACATAACATAACACAATACATACCATCCCCACAAAGGTAGTGCAAAGAACCAACGGCCAGACGAGGAATGAACCATGCCCTAGTTCCGACGCATACCGTACGAATGGAGGAGATGCATAGGTGATATGTGCATAAGTACACACCGAGGAACAGCTATTGGCGTGATGAACCCACATGCTGCAGGTGACGACGGATATAAGGAAGACTCCCAGGATATTCAAACTGTATGTTCATACCGAACAAACACTTTATTGTGAAACGAACTGTTTTGTCGTAACCAGCGAGATTCCAGCGGAATACAGAAAACAACACAGGAAAGGTATGTCGAACACACGAGATGTACTGGTGTATAACGCATGATATGTATGACGAATCTGCACTGTATGTGAACGGTGTTTGTAAGTAAAGATACCTGTCCATAAAGCAGAGAGTGGTGAAAGGTGGTTATGTAGTGCTAATCCGCGGAGCATACCAACGACTGTGGACAACGTGTGCACAGCAGTGGGACATCATGTACACAGCCGGGATAACTCAAGGGCTGCCATAGGGATTTAAAACACAGAACAATGCCACCACCCACACCGATGCTGGCAGTGGATGTCCAACAATGAAGTGCCACAGCAGGGGATAGGACATGTATGTATAGTGTCACAGCACACATGTGTATGGGCATATACCGTCGATGTCATACGGAATGTGCGCAGGACGTGCACGTATGCCTCGCAGTACGGGTGACTATGTCAAGTATGTGTAATGTAAAGCTGTCATGATGGATATGTTCAGACATCATACACAGTATCACAGGCATAGCATGCATGCTGGAGGTATGGCCTAGTGTTATGTACATAAACAGGACATGTATGGCCTGCACATATGGGACAGAGTAGTAGTAGAATAGCCACCCGAAATGGAAGGAACAGCAAGTAACCATGTCCAAACGATCTGTAGCAGGTGCAATGTGTGCAACAATGACGTCCGGCAGGTCCGTGTGTAAACACATGTGCAATGTACACAGTAGTGTCACCCCCCCATGGTAGTGTCCACTGAACAGCAGAGGTGGATGTCAACTGCATGTCTACACAGTACTGTCGCTGTGGTGGTACCATGTGTATGCGTCACCCTATCAGCAAGGGAGCTATCACATGACCAGTGTCACAGTTTGTCCCTGTGGGATGTGCACAGGACCTATGTCCCACAGCATGGTGTGTGTCCAGTCTGCGGAGGTCACACAGACGCCCAGGCTGAGCAATGTGGCATGTGTGCACATATGCAGGAGTGCTCCATTCACCCTGCCCACTGCAAACGACATGTAGGAGTACTACATGCATCAGTAATGCGGAGAACATGGCCCATGGCAGAGTAGATGACATCCCTGTGTAGGTGGTATGCAGGTGAATACAGATGTGTTTCCCGTCAGTCATCTGCATATGTAAACTGTCTGAGCCTGGTATACATCACGGCATGACTATACCGTGACATGTAAAGTTGTAGGCGTTGTGGAAGGTACACCACGAATGTGTTATTGTAACACTGCCCGTGTGTACATGTGTGTATGGCACAGGTACAAGGGCACCCAATGTACCATCAAGACATATAGTCCAGATATGTGTGGCCCTGCAGATGTGTACCCACGCCACAGTGGAATATGGCAACCACAGCACCATGTGGGGCATGTGTGTGTACAGCAACCATGTACAATGTGATATGCATGTATAGGGACAGTATCCATGTGATACCCAGTGCATGACTGTCGCTATGCAAAGGTGATGTGTATGCACTATGTGTGATGTATCTGACGCAATGACATCTACACGATATATCTGCCACACTGACACCTGTATGGTTGTTAGCAGTATGAGCAGGTGGAGCTAGAATGCTGCCAGGTATGTAGATGTGGGATATGTAGGCATGGAGAGTACTCCGTGACAGCATGTTGTGTATGTAAGAAAATAGTGAACATGAGGGGCCACATGACTGAGGACTGTGTAATGCCACATGTACCTGACATGTTGTAGGTAGCATGATATGCTTGCACCACTGTGTGACCTGTCCAGGAGTCACATGGCCTAACATCCTGAGACACAGGGTATGATGTGATGGTGGATGTGTACATTGGCAATACCAGAATGTGGAATGGTGGTGAAGGGAAATGAGGGGATAATGTCTGATCTGTTACCCTCTGTACCACACCAACCACCCATGCAATGGTATGACAGGTGGCCAGCATGTGGATGTGGTGTGCTGTGGCGCACAGAAGCCCAACAAGGGTGCCAGTAAAGGCATGGAGGTCGCCAATGAGTGTGTGAAGCATGGATGTGAGGATGTGGCCCAATGCCATACTGAATGGCCCAGTCATGGGTGTACAAATGCAGTCCCACACGTGCAATGCAGTACCACCCATGTGTAGTGTGATAGATGCGGTAGTGTGGTGGTCAAGGTACACGACGTCCATGAATGGGCTAGCAGTCAATTCAGTGGGCTGCTGCAGAGACACATAACAACCAGGTTGGTGGGATATAACAGCTACGGAGATTGGAGGTGACATTGGGACAGTGTCCTAGGACATAACGCGGTGCATGGCAGTACCATGTATGTGTCCACGGGGCAATGCGATGTCCATCTATGGATTGGAACCCTGTAGTGAGTGACAGTATGTATTGTTGGTAGGTACCCCATTGGCAGGCATGATGCCAGCAACATCTGTGTTGGCAATGCCTGGATGACTGTTATATGCTACATTGAATGTGGATGTAGCCAAACAACACAGACATACCACCACACTGCGTGAGGGCCCACACTGCAATGTATGGCAGTCATGTGTAGGTAGCTAGCTGTGGAGCATGTGATGGACCATGAGGACCCACCATGACTGTCAAGTGATGCACCACACACATTTGAACATAACTACCATGCAACAGCCTGCACATGTGCCCATACAGCACATGTGCATGGAACAGGAATACCACTGTGGCGTCTGTGAAAAGTCCAGTACCACCATGTCTCTGTGTGGAATAGTATGGTCCCTACCAGTGCGTACATGTAGCGGAAGTGCACTGTGATATGTGTCAGCATAGTCAAGCATACTGTCCAGCTGCCGGGGTGCCATGCCATTAACTACCCCCGTCAGCAGACATCGGTAGTAGCGGCTGTTGAGCACATGTACCATGTATGCTGTGATGTGTGTGTGTCTAGGGTGTGGCTAGCAGGGCCGCGAAGCATAGATGTTCAGCAAACAGAGGGGGGATGTCCGTAGGTATAGCACACAGACACATGGAGGTATGGTGCATGCCGAGGGTAGTGTAGGTATGGTATGTGTTGTGTAATGTGTCACCCAGCTATGTGTAGTGCATGGCCAAGCATGTGTGGGTACATGGGAGTCCATACTAGGGAAGTGCGTGTTGCTGTCAGCACATGGCAGTAGCAACTGTCCGAGGTGCAATGTACAGTATGACAACACAGCCAGCATGTAACCTGTGGTGTACAGTGTACTCTCCGTCGCGTGTCACAATGTGTGTAGCGGTCACAAACATGGGTATCTGAACATGGAGTACCTATGATGCACTTTTTTCACGGGAATATACAGTATGTGTGTAAATCACTGTGTGATGTGGGATCCACTCACCCGTGTGTGTTGCAGTCCAGGTATGTGCCTGGGAGGTATGATCTTTGTACAATCTGGACGGGCATGTGTGCTGTGTACGGCATGGAGGCAGGTCCCAGGCACAGCAGATAAATGTCATGCATGCCTTACTGTGTGTGCAGTGTTTGTGTACAGCACAGTGGAGGGTGCAAGCATTGTCACACATCACTGCATGCCATGCCTGCCTGTGACCGCCCTGCCGGAGACAGACATGTGACACCACTGCACAGGCAGCATAGCATGTGAAGATGTACATGTGGGCCCCACACCCTAGGCAGATGTCCGCAGGTCATGTGTGCCATAGTAGTGTGCTTGACCACGACTGTCATACTGGACAAATACCACATGCCTGCATAAGTACAGTATGACCATAGTTAACAGTCCCAGTGACAGAGTAGGCCAATGTACAGTATCCATGCCTGCAGACCACTGCCTACTGTACACCTGGCTAGACACACACCCGGAGGGTGAATACACCTTTGAGCCATCACATGTCCCAGTCCATGTGGCCTGTACAATGTCATCACAGGGTGGTCACAATAGCAGGTGTTAAGACAAACACGGTGTACCAGGTGATGTGTCATGTGTGCATATGTTGAGTTGCACAGCCGTTCACATGTCCGCAACATACTGGTGCACGATGTATACTGTTACATGATGTGTGGAACTGCACTGTGACCCACAACAGGGCCATCTGACACAGGTGTGTTGTGAATGGTGTAACCCATGTTCACACAGGATACACACTGCTGTTGTTGGCAGCCATGCTGGTGGCTACCAGTGGTGCATGCAGTGGTCAGACAGACATACTGCACACAGTGTTCATGCAGGAATGTCCATTGTTGTCGATGATGTGTTGCTATGTGAAGGTGGGTGTGTGTTGTGAATGTTACACATCCAGATGACACCATCTGGCGCAGTCATGGTCGTCGACAACATCACACACATCCACAGCAGTCAGAACCCTGTCCTGAGAATGTGTGTCAGTCACCCTCATACTGTGTGACATATGTGCAC
>NC_056729.1:306962489-306984989 GCF_019279795.1 Protopterus annectens
AAAAAATCCCAAAAAAAAGGGGGCATTTTGTCCCGATTTCCCTTTTGCTGGGCCCCCCCCTCTTTCCCAGCCCCGGACCCCCGGCCCCCCCCATAATCCTGTCGGGTCTGTGCACTGTAAAAGTGCACAGGCGCCCTTGTGTCCCCTATGGGGACGGCCGGGCTGCCTTGAGCATGCGCATAGACCGATAAGCCGGGACTCGGTCTATGCGCATGCCAAGTCTCAATTTTAAAAAAAATATTTTTTTTTATTTTTCATTTCTTTTTCTTTCTTTTTTCTTTTTGAGGGGGCTGCAGTCCGGCAGCCCTATGCCACGAGCCGCCCCTGGTAGCACATGCTATTGAACAACCCATAGGCATGCATTTCTCCATGAAATACTGGCCTTCAAATGCCAAACCTAACCACCCTTGGTCTTTAGATGCAATGGGTAAAAGTCTGAAAGCAGACTCTATGTCAGCTTTTGCCATAAGGGCCCCTCTTCCCTTCTCCATGACTTTCTTAACAGCTTCATCAAAAGATGCATAATGCACTGAAGTCCCTACCCCATTTATGTAATCATTTACCGAATTTCCTTGTGGATAGGATAAGTGGTGAATAAGCCGAAATTCACCAGGTTTCTTTTTGGGTACTACACCGATAGGAGAAACCTTAAATGCTCTTCTTGGTGGGCAGGGAAATGGGCCTGCCAGTCTGCCCGCTTCCAATTCTTTATTTATCTTTGCTCTAACTATGTCCAGATGCTCTTCTGCTGACTTCAGGTTCTTGACCCAAACCCCTTGCTTCCTACCTTTTGCTGGTATCTTGAAGCCCTTGGTGAATCCCTCTTGTAGTAATGCTGCTGCTTCTCTATCTGGATATGCTTTGAGCCATTCCCTTAAAATATCCCCTTTTACCGGCGTTGGGAGATGGAGCTGCGTACCCTTTAAAGGTGGCGTGTGAGTAAAAACTTTTGTTCTGGGGGTTTGAGACACGAAAACAAGCCTTGGCTGGGTGGTTTTCCTTACCACAAGCCATGCATTGATGCTTAAATCTACACTGAAGTTGATTCCGACACTGACCGAAGTTGTACTGATAACACTTTCCAGCACTCCCGTCTGTTCTGTCCCATTGGTTGTCTGTTGTTAAACCGAACCTATAAGTGTTATACCCATTCTGATTAACTGGAAAACCACAATCTGTTGTTGCTGCATCTCCGCTTGTATCTAGCCAGCACAAAAGCCCCAAATCCAACCATGCCCAAGACCTCTCTGGGTATGACTGCCTCATCCTTCTGTAGTCCTCATCATACCTCAACCATCTGTTGCCCCTTGAGCAAAGCGCATCGTGGTTACCCTATTAAAGTGCGACCACATGTCTTTTGCTTTAGTAGAACATCTATCACCTAAAATTTGAGCATAAATGGAGTAACCAATCGCCCAGTTTTCACATGTTCTTCTTACTTGGAACCTCCTTTTTTTGGCTACTGAATATTCAACCCTGCCATCCTTATCTCTTTCCTTTTCTTCATCCTCCCTGTTCAACAATGAAAATATATCTATGTATTCCCCACTTGCAATCTGTTGTTTCACTTTTTCACTTAAATGAAAACCTAGTGGTAAGTCTAACGTAACTGCACCACTGTACTTAACTAGTTCTGAGTCTCCCTTCCCCCCTTCCAGCACAGTCTGACCCTTGTTTCCTTGATGCATTACTTTATCATCATCCTGTTTACCTTTGAGCTGAGCTAATAAAGCTCCCATCTGGTCTAAAAGTGCATTGTTAGTTTGGGAGCCCCCTACTGTTGTGGCTGACTCAGAGTCCTCTGCTGTCTGCTTGTTGTCAATCCCAACCATGTCCCTCAAAGTATCTTGACGCTGTGAAATGATTTGATTAACCTTGCAGTGTTCTCCAGGCAAAGATTCATAGTACATTAATTCCTCATCTAATATACCTTGGCTTTGTAACCACTGCAAACACTTCTGATCCATAATAGGCATATTCTTACCTTCCCTCTTGCGCTTTTTGCAGTGTTTCTTCTTATCCTTATGCTTCCGAGAATTTCCGGCATTCCTATCCTGTCCGTCATCTTTCCCATTACTTCCGACTAACCCTTGGGATCCTGAGCTGGGTCCTGTTTGAGGGTCCGGGGGCAGGTCACCCGCAGGTTGAACATTAACTGCTTGAGGCACCTGCCCTGACCCTACTATCTGGTGAAACAGATCCTCCCACCATGATCTCCCTTTTATGCTCAACAAGGTCTGCATTTGTGTTTGCATTTGAGGATCCATCTAGTCAGTGAAAACACACGACATACCCGTTAGCGTAATTAGGGTATTTTTTTTTTTTTTTTATTTAGTTATACAAAGTAGGAAAGTGCTTTAACTAAGTTTGTGTTTCACTAACCCGACTGATTCTACTGAATCTCCTTCTTTTCAGTCTTCCTTAATGAATTTAACACCAGTAAAGAGTAACATTGCTCTAACCAGCCCCTCCATGCTTACGCTACCACAGTTTAGAATTGAGTTCTATTCCGGAAAATTAATAATTAACACAAATACAAGCATGGGCTCTTGTGTACTGAAGCTTCCTGTTAACTGTACCTCTCAAGCCCCGCCATATTGCTACCTCAGGCCCGAGCTCACAGGCCTAGCCATGTTGCTTCAGCAGGCCTTAGCTCACAGGCCTTGCCATGCGGTTTCCTGCAGGCCTCACTCACAGGCCTTGCCATGCGGCTCCATGCAGGCCTCAGTTAACAGGCCTTGCCCTGCGGCTTCTTGCCGGTCTCAGCTCACAGGCCCTATCATGCGACTTCCTGCAGGCCTCAGCTCACAGGCCCAGCCATGTGGCTTCCTGCAGGCCTCAGCTCACAGGCCCAGCCATGTGGCTTCCTGCAGGCCTCAGCTCACTAGGCCTCTCAGCTCTTGAGCCTAGCCATGTGGTTTCCTGCAGGCCTCAGTTCACAAGCCCATCCATGTGGCTGCCTGTAGGCCTCAACTCCCTGGACCAGCCATGCGGTCCCCGTAGGCCTTAGCTGCCTTGCACTTTGACTAACACAATAAAATCCGATTAAAAAACCTATAAAAACATTCTTGATACTCTACTGAGGATTTATGTAATATGTTATTGTGCAATCTTAATTACTAGCCTGTTTGCCATCCGGTAAATAACTGCTTTCAAACCACTTAATTGCCTCCAAGTATAGTAAACACCTAGGATTCAAAACAGCAACTGTTCTTACCCTGGAGAATTCCTTTTAATCCTGCAATTAACTAACAACAAAGAAGACTTTACATTGTTCTAAAACCACCCACTGTTTTCAACTCTCATTAGAATTACACAGACAACTTTAACTATTAGCATGTTTGAAGGGTATTGGAATTAAGATTAGAAATACTAACATTCCACTCTGTTGCTACAGCCAAACGTAATACTAAAATTGCCCCAGCATCTCTTTCCAAACAGCTTCAAAAACCCCCAGCAACTGATCCTACCACAGATAACTTCCCTTAAGGTTGTAATTAAAACAACAAACAAAAAAGAGGGCCTTACCTTGTACCATGATAAACCACTTAATTCAAACAATCCACTGATCAGTTGCTACAAGCTGTCCAGGTAGGAATCAAGAAGACTGATTTGGTTTGTTCCCAGCCTTTTCAATCCTTCCTCTAGCCAGCCCATCCCACCTTACCCTCCTACCTATCCTGGCCCTACCTGCCCCCCTCCCCCCACTGAAACCTGAGTCCGAGCTGACCTGCCTCAGACAAATGGCAGCTTGCTGCGATTTGGCTTGCAATCTGTTGATCTATGTTATTTGGACAATGGCTTCTGCTATTGGCATCCGTTGCTGTGAGTGTTGCCGGTTACCATACACATTGCTTGCTCAGAGGCAGAATTCACAATTCTGAACACTACTGTGGTCTCCTTTAAGGACCCTGAGCCAGTGGTCGACAGTACTGCAGCCACTGCATCGCTCACATATGCCGTCTACCGGTACCTACAGGACTGCATGGATCAGGCATTCCCTTACCCAACTGTGGTTCATTGTACCAATGCCAAGCATCCAGTGTGGTGTACCCCAGCCATACACAAGCTGTACAATGAGAGGAGGTGGCTACTACAAGGCGGAGCAGACACCTTGTGAGGTATGACACCCTTGGTCATTATATATGTAGAGCTACACGCTGTCATGACATGGTCCAGGGCACGTTCCACAGATATACCTACATGGACCTGGCTGACAATCATACACCCTTCATTTGCTATGCTCGACACCTGGGAGGTCACTCCCACATATGCTCTGACTGGGTTCACGATGATGTGGAGTTTACTCAGCATACACACATTGCCAACATACGGGCTGACAAGTTCGGTGAGGACATCTCCACACCCTCCCCCCCACATGAAGAGATGTCTGTACCAGCGGTTTGTGGTCCCCAAATGTTCTGTGACACACGGGTGGGACATGCTCTCTCCAGGGTAGTGAACATAGCATCCATGAGACCAGCTGGTGACCCGACTGTGTACTCCACTATCTCATTGAGGAATTAGACCCACAGTTAGGACAGCTGTTTCTTTGTAGCCTCACCTCAGGTAACGTACCCAGGTTGTGTCGCACGGCAACTGTAGTCCCACGTCACAGGGCCAATGCCTCCACTGACCCTGGTTATTACTGTCCCATTACCATGAGGAGACCTATCTGCAAAGACATGGGGAGGGATCATACTGCGGCTCGTAGATGAAGGCATAGGGGACCTGCATACTTTGCATCCAACACGGTTTGTCTTGTTCAGGGGCGGTTCATGCCTTTAAAGCATGGTTGACGTTTTCGGGACAGTCACCGAGACCATTGATGGGGGTCTTGCAGTCCATACAGCCTACCTCGACCTGGCAAAGGCCTTCAACACATTACCCCCCTCAGGTATCGTTGATAAACCCATTGGCTGGGATGTGAACACGTACATCACAGGATGGGTTGTAAACTGGCTATGTGACACAGCCCACGCGGTCATAGCTGCTGGCAGCATGTCAGACCTACTGCCTGTCGCAGGCGGTGTCCCATGGGGCCCTTCCCTGGGTCCACTCCTCTCATACATCTACATTTCCACAGTACAGGCACACACAGGGGTGTTATGGGCAACATTGTTTGTAGATGACTGCGAAACAGGTGCCATAGTGGGACGGACATCTGACACAGATATCCTTCAAAGGGGCCTCCCACATATGCATATCTGCTGTCAGGGACATGTCCCACAGCTAAATGCAAAGTAATGCAACATCATACCTGTCGAGGAGTAGTAGGTCACCCCTGTCCAGCATATGGGTGGCAGTCCACTGAGCGCAGGGGTGATTACCAGGGATCAGGGGACAGAGGTTGTCGGTCACCATTCGTTCAACACACATGTTGCTATCGTGGTTCGGTGGGACTTCTACATTGCCCACCTGTTTGTGCAGGGATTCACATCTACATCAGGGTAGGTCATTGTCTCCTTGTACTCATTACGTGTTACACCTATGATTGACTACATTGCCCCATTCGGAGGGTATCTGACCCAACACCTACAGCAGCTGGGAAGGCCTCATAGGTTAATTGTCATACAGATGCAGGGTGTCATGGATTTGTGTAATGCTGCCCCACTTGTAGGACCCCTGCCCCATTCGGTCACATACCTGTTGTTCAGTGTTGACCTGTGCCTGACATACGAGGCCATGTCAACCCATATGTCATGTCTATGCTTCACCTACTGTATCTGCATCCCTCAGAACCACAGGGGCAGGTGACATGAACCTTGTCACGGTCGTTAATGGGATGTGTTGGAGTGACACATACGTCACCCGGACACTCACAATGCTGTGGATCTACATCACAGTACATGTGAGACAGACATCCTTGCTAGCCTTGTTCGGGGGTATGTTGTCCATTGGATGGGGGATTGCAGATATAGGCCAGGGATTACATCATTATCACTGCTTGACAGAGGTACAGCAATATCATAAGTATTTTATCTCCGGCCCAGAAGGTTGGCAAAGGAATCCTAACTATGGTGTAGGGTTATGGCTGAACTTGGGTCGATGGCCTACCCTGTACCTATGGACCTATGAACCTATATTCATAGTTTGTCCCATTTACACTTGTCTATCCCCTATCCTCTTTCTCATGTGTATATTTCTGTGGCACGTGATTGTCCTCTGTATTACTTGCAGGTATGCTGTCTACAGTGCACATACGTCACAGTTGATTACAGTGTATCTGTGTCCCTAACACTGTGATACTGAGGACTACCACACATCCTTCACAACATTACATGCATATGTCCATTCTATTCTTCTTTGGCCTATGGGGGGGGTGTTAAGGCAACAATTACACATGTCCCTGTTTGTGCATGCTTCATGGTGGTGTTTGACCAGCCTCCGTTGCAGTCGTGGGTTGGACGGTAGTGTTTCTGTGTGTTTGGCATGTGTTTTTATTGCCGGTACATCTGTGGGAGGTGTGGTTGGCACATGTTCCTCTTTGCAGGAAGCCCCATCCTGGGGTTTTGTGTCATGCATCTGCACTTGGCACGTGCCATATGTCCTGTGCTATTCCCACAGTCGTGTATGCCTTCATGCACTACTACTGCGTGTTACTGGCTGTTTGTATGTGGTACACATGGTGATTGTGGTGGTTGGCTTGACCTATTCCCATGCTAGAACATACACATCTGTCAATTACGTTGTTTAAATCAAACTGTAACACTCATTAGTCTTTTCAAAATGACAGTCAATAACACAGGAAGCTCAGATTCACAACGTTTTAATAGTGTGCACCAGGAGGCAAATAACTATGCAGTACAAGTCTAGAGTTTTGTCTGACTCTATACAAGAAACAGCTGTATGAGTATTGTGTTTACAATCATCTTTTGCCCACCTTAATGATGTGGTCAGTCACAGGGCATTTACATCACTATAGTCCACAATATTGTATTCCTACAACAGTGCTAAGGTAATGCTTATTAAATGTTTTCCCATGAGAATAGCACAGCCTTGCAACCACATAGTCAATTAGAATGTCCTTCTGTAAATTCTGCTCTGTCAAGGTTCCAAGCCTGTTCAGATACGATCATCAGTTCATTTCCTACTAGGTTCCTTTGTCTCTCTGGTGAGCAGCTGTACTCTGTCTTAGATAGAGCTCACAAGGCCATCCTCCTCAGTGGAAGGATGAAAGATATACCTGTACATACATTTATTATTCTCTAACCCAGCAGATGACTAATGCTGAATGACATACGCCTGCTGCACTGGTTACTGCCAGGGTCAGGGTTCGATCACACTGCAGCTACACTACAGGCAATTACATGCATGATAAGTTCTACTGCCATATTGTAAAATAGATTAATATGCATTATACACTATTTGCTTCTAAACTAGCACGTCATATATATGTTTAAATATATATTTTTCTAACATTCTCCCTCCTTTGATTGCTTCTATTCTATCCAGAAACATATACAACATTATTTCATTCCCTAGCCTCTTCCTCTCTGGAACGTTTAACTAGGCAAGTCATTTGTTGTACATTTCAGAAAGGATTTCATTTGGTATTAACAAATACCACTACAGGTCTTGATACATAGTCTCGGTTACAGATACGTCGACAGAGTCCCTGACTAATACTTTCATACAAAGTATCCCGCAACAGACACATGCTCCCAATATGAGCAGAACAACACAAATGGCAATCAAGATATTCAGTATGAGTGAACCCCATCCACCAAATGGTTTCTGGAAATAGTTCGTCAGTGGGTTTGGGCCTGGTTCCGCCATGGCTGATACCTGCTGTATTACCTCTAGGTGGGCGTTGATATCGTGCTTATTCTGTGGTACTTAGACACAGCGGTCTTCTTTGATAAGCGCGCACGTACCACTTCTCGCCGCCAGGGTGCAGTCGTGAGCCATTAGATTTTGTGACACAACAGTTCTCATTGCATTCAGTTCATCAGTCACAGGTTCAAGAGCGAAAAGTCGCATTGCTCATTCCTCCGACAGGTTTTGACAACTTCCTCTGTTCCCTGATTGATTTCACTACTCCACAAGCTGGGATTGTTCCAGCCCAGGATATAACACTGTCACTCAAGTCCATATGAGTAAATATTCCTTTATCTCTTGCAGAAGAATGATTTTTCAGAACAGCTTCCATTTCACCCACTGGATTAGTAGGTTTCTCGACTGTGTTCCCAGTTCTTCGAGCTATATGTCTTACAGTTCGTTTCGTACCCAGAGGCAATTGTGCAGTATGTCATATGACTGGAGCCAGATAACCCAAAGAACAACTGCCGGACCAATTCTCAGGTAACCATTGATATGCTTTTTCCCACAAACAAAATAACAATATTCTACTTTACTACTGATGCGGGTTAACTCTGCATGTAACATTTTCCTGTCTATAACAGAGGACTGTTTATACAATTCCGGATGTTTCTGCACATCTTTCCACATTGTTCTCATGAAGCTTAAATACAAATCATGAATGGTGCTACAACTAGTACTGTGATCTTTGGCTGTTATATGACATTTGTAAGACACAGTTATGTTACAATTACTCCCACCAACTTGGACTGTATCATGTTTATGAAAACAAACAATTCCTTTTTGTGAAACAGGTAAGTACAGTGCCACTTTGTCCTGTGATCTCACAGAACCTGTATCAAAGTGTAAATATTCACAAGTCGCAATCTATCCCCAAGGGGACAACATACATCGGAAGTCCTCCATATGATGTAGGTATGGCAGTACAAACACAGCAATTTGAAATGTTCATAGTCTGTACATGCACACGCGTCATGCCTAGGTATGTGTTGAAGTTTGGATGCCACTCTGTGGCCAGTTCATCACGTATCACTATTTGTATCTGTGTAGTTATATGCAGGTAAGGTCCCAGCAAATGTAAAGTCACCACAAACATGGTTAATAGGTGTATGATCAGTAGGACAGTAAACCAAATGTCTTTGGGGTTGCTTTGTATTGTTATACACTCTGGCCCGGGTGATTCTGTCTCTATGGTATATCGGCTACAACATGTAAATCACACTTGATATCCTTTACCGGTTTGAAAAAGGTGAGGTGAACCCAGGACGACCTTTCCGCAAACTTTACTGCATTAGGCGTTGCCAACAGTACCTGGTACGGACCTTCCCACGTTGGACTCGGCAAGTTACTTTT
Source organism: Protopterus annectens (assembly GCF_019279795.1). NCBI lineage: Eukaryota > Metazoa > Chordata > Ceratodontiformes > Protopteridae > Protopterus > Protopterus annectens. Next base: position 306,971,664 of record NC_056729.1, read on the forward strand.
TTGGATAACAGTGAAACACACCCAGGATACTGGAGTCAGCTATGCGTCCGGCTTCGCTTGCTCTTTATCTGTAAAAGAGTTTAACTGCAAAACAGTGTTATTGGTTAACAATCCTCTCATGTAACTTGCTAATGAGCCATCGACCTCCAGCTCTGCAGGCATGACAGCTTTCCACTGTGGCACATAATATGCCATTCCAAATACTACTTCGAAGGGGGTCAAACACTTTACATTTGGAACTGTTGTCATGCTCAGCAATGCTAGAGGTAGACAGCAAATCCAACTCGTCTGGGTGTCACCCGTCAAACTCCTCAACTTATTTCTCGGGATCCCATTGTACCTCGCCACCAGTCATGCTGACTGTGGGTTGTACATGCAATGATTATTCATGGAAATCCCAATTAATCCCCCATGTTGCTGGATTGTCTGGTTCACAAAATGTGTTCTATTGTCACTGTAGCTTCTTTACAGTATGCCAGATCTAGGGATACTTTATTTTACTGGTACCTTTGCCACTGTTGCTGCATCCGGATTCCTGGTTGGGTATGCTTCTACCCATTTTGATAATATATCTATAATCACTAAACAGTATTTCTTCCCTTCACATTTATTCAGCTGTATAAACTCCATACAAATAGTATGGAACGGTTATGGTGGTGTAGGGAAACCCACTCCCTTCGGTTGAAATGCTCCCTGTGCATGATGTTTACTGCAAATATGACACGCTGCTCATGATGTTTGTATGTGGTTCCTAATTCCGTATGTTAGGAATATTCTGTTAACCAACTGTACCATCCCCCCTGTTGAGACATGGCTCTACCCATGGCTCAACAAAGCCGCATATCTGAATACATTAGACGTTAATATTGGCTTTCTCACTGTGGATATGTACAGTCCGTCTTCAAGGATTGCTCCTCGTCATACCCACGCCTGCTTTTCTGCTTTCGTAGTTGATGTTTGCATTGTTTCTAACATTTCTACATCTAGAATGTCTGAGGATTGTCATTCCTCATTCAAAAAGACACTTTCCGACTGTGAGGCTGCTTGTTTTGCAGCTGCATCAGCTCGTGCCTTACCTTTCCTAATGTTATCCTGTTGCTTTGTATGAGCTGCACATTTACAATTAGCTACTTTAGTGGGTAACTGAATGGAATCTAATGCATTCAAGATCTATTGCGCATGATTAATCGGTTTACCAGTGGATGTTATCATACCCCTATTCTTCCACTGCTGCACATAAACATGCACTGTAGAGACAACATACTGACTATCGGTATGAATGTACACACATCTGTTTTTCGCTAGAGTGCAAGCACGTGTTAAAGCTATCAATTCTGCTGCTTGAGCAGACACGTTATGCTGCAGGGTTTGGGCTTCTACAATCTCATTATCAATAACTACTGCATAACCTACTTGATTCTTTCCTGTAGGACTCTTTCTACATGATCCGTACACATAAACTGTCACCTCTGCATCATCTAAGGGTATATCAGTGATATCCTGTCTGTGTAGAGTTATTTGCTCCATTTCCTGTAGGCAACTGTGTGGTGTGCCATACACAGGTGTCGGACGTGACGTTGATAGGTTTAATGTTGTACAACGTTCAATCACCATATGAGGTTGACTCGGGTATGGTCAAACAAGAAAGATGTCTAGCACGGGTCAGGAATGCTATTTTCTCTTGCAGCAAAATGATCGCAACTGCATGAGACACTCTCACAGTGAGAGGGTGGAATAATAACATTGATGCCGAGGCCTGTACTGCCATGGGTGCTGCAACAACTGCCTGTACACAATGTGGCACTGACCATGCCACTGTGTCCAACTGCGATGAGTAGTAAGCTATGGGGCGTTGCTTACTTCCATGCTGTTGCGTCAAGACTGACGTCATATATCCCTGCTTACAATCTACAGTCTGAAAACATCTGTTATGATTATTCGGGAGACCTAAAACAGATGTTGAAGCTATCAATCATTTTAGTCTGCAGAAAGCTGTTTCTGCTACTGGACTCCAGTGTAGTATATCTTGTGCTGCCATAGGTGTATTAAAGATTAAAGCAGACAATAGATCAGATTCCAAAGCATTGTTTGGTAACCAGCTTGGACAAAAGTTAGTCGGCCCAAGAAGGACATCATTCCCTTCTTGGTAGTTGGCTTGGGTGCTTGTGAAATTGCTGCCTTCCTATCGTCATCTAATGTTCTACCCTCCTTGGATACCACATATCCCAGGTACTTGACCTGTATTCTCCGTAGTTGCAATTTATGCTTGCTTAATTTATGTCCCTGTTCTGCTGAATATTTCAATAATGCGAATGTATCTTCCCTACATTGCTGCTGGGTAGGGGCCGCAAGCAGAATATCATCCACATAAAGTAGAACTTGACTGGCCCGGGTGGAGTAAACACCGGAATGTTGCTAGCCATCTCCTGTGCGAATATCGTTGGACTTTCACAGTATCCCTGCGATAGCCGGGTATGGCTGTATCTGTTACCCTGAATGTAAATGCAAAACAATACTGACTATCTGGATGTATAGGTATTGAAAAGGAAGCATAGCTTATATGTACCACGGTAAGATACTTCTGTGGCGGGTTCATAGCATTCAATATAGTGTGTGGGTCTGGCACCATCGGTACCCTAGGTATTATTACATGATTTACAGCTTGTAAATCCTGTACCATCCGCCATTCCCCTTTGCTTTTCTATCAGAAGATACAGGGGTATTGCATGGTGAATAGTGATTACTTTGTAGATGGGGAATTTCCTCTGTGACTTTCCAGATATCTTCTGGTGTCCACGGTCTATACACTAAGGGAGTTGGGTCCTGGCCTTCCTGTCCTGCATGAGGGTTCGGTACTTCAATTAATTGACAGATATCCTCACTCTGTTCTAGTGACTCTCTTCTTACTTGAGTGTCCCTAGGTATTTTACGAGTTCGGGATGTGGTTTCAATAGCTTCTCTTACATTTGGTCGTTGTGATACCTCTGTTGCCACAGGATAACGTGGGGGGGACTAGCCTGCCCTCCCGCTTCATATCCTGGATGTGGTATCGGAGGTGGTAGAGGGGGGGGGCTGTCGCTACTACTGTATTATTATCTTCTTTGTCTACGTATGATGCTTTCGCATTTTTAGTGTTCTGTTCCCTTCGGTTCACTACCTCAATCCACCTATGTGCTTGAGGGATACCCAATTGTCGCTGTTTTTAGCCTGCACATCTTAGGGTTGCCACCTTTTCAAATGCACAAAGTGGGACATTAGTGTTAGGAACGTGGGATTTTGCAGGGCAAAACATACCCACGGCCAGTACAAAGGACAGCAAATCGCTTTTTGCCAGAATAGCAACCTATTCTTGTAGCATTTGAGTTGCTTATTCTGTTTATTATGATATTTTGGTGTTTCAGATACAAAATAACTGTTTTATGCTACCATTAAAGAAGATATAGGAAATATTTTTGTCCTAAGATATCAGGACATTTGCCATTTGTTCAGTTTGTTTGCAGGACACAACTGGCCAAGGAGGGAGTGTCCCTCGCAAAGTGGGACAGGTGGTTACCCTAGAACATCTGCGTCACATTTTAAGTGATTCCAATGTTTCACTAACGATATTTTGTCTAATATACCATCTATGTCATATTTATTACCCCATTTTGCAGAATATCTCACATTATGTGCTCTCTGCAATTGCATATACTTCACATCACCCGTCAAACGCGGATCTCACGATCTCTTAGTGCACTAATCTCCCATGTCTTCTACACGACTGTTACGTAACCCTTCTCTCGTACCACGTGATATCTCCTTCCCTGTATCCACTGTAGTGTCTACAATGACTATTTACTCTACTCTGTGTTCCCCTGATCTATGTCCAAATTTAAAACTACTTGGATTGGTCTTCGACCTGATATCACAACTGTTAACAGAAACACAATGTAGCCTGGTCCATGATCTACAATAGAGACAAAGAGGCAAACTCTCCTTACCTGAGCCTCCTGTTTATGACTGCACGTTTTCTTCTTGGGATCCAGTTTTCCGCTTTTCAGCCACAGATCAGACAGTGGACAGCCTCTTTCCACACAACAATTCAGTCGGAGGTCTTTTCACTCAAGAAGAACCATTTAGGCAAATTCTCCTGCGCAGATGTCTAACCACCCATGCACTCTGACCTGTAGCTTACCAAGGGAATTCCGGCTAAGAAGGACCACAATGTCAAATAAGTTGTTAAAACCAGACTGTAGAAATCAGTAGGCTTTTCTAAGTGACAGTCAATAACACAGGAAGCTCGGGTTCACAAAGTTTTAGTAGTGGACACAGGCAGGCAAAGAACTATACAGTCCAAGTATGAGAGTTTTGTCTGACTCTATACAGTAAGCAATTTCTTTATATAGTGTTTACAATCATCATTTGCCCACCTTACTGACGTGGTCAGTCACAGGGCATTTCCATCACTATGGTCCGCAATATTCTATTCATACGAGGGTGCTGAGGTCATGCTTTTAAAATGTTTTCCCATGAGAATAACACAGCCTTGCAAGGCACCTGGTCAATTACAGTGTCCTTCTGTAAATGTTGCTGTTTCAAGGACCCTGGACTGTTCCGATACAATACTCAGTTCATTTCTTAATACGTTCCTTTGTCTCTCTGGTAAGGAGTTGTACTCTATCTTCGATAGAGCTCACAAGGCCATCCTCCTCAGTGGAAGGGAGGATGTTATACATGTACATACATTTATTTTTCTGTAACCCAGCAGATAATTAATGCTGAGAGACATAAGCCTGCTGAACTGGTTACTGCCAGGGTCAGAGTTCGATCACACTGCAGCTAAGCTTCACCAATTACATGCATGATCATTTCTACTGCCATATTGTACAGTACAATTCAATGCATTCTATAGTATTTTGCTTCTAAACTGGCACTTCATATGTGTTTCTATATATTTTTCTAACAACATCCATCCGGCCATATGCATGTTGTTCCGTCCTTTACCTTCACCGTGGGTGTTTGGCCGTCCAGCAACGCTACTCTCCACATGTGATGTCCCACCTTCCCCTTCTGTGCCTGTGGCACCCTGTTAGGACGTCCTGTTTGGTAGGCACATGTTCCGCTATATGTGTTTGACCTGTCTGCATAGCTAATCATCGGTGCGGTGGTTCAACATCCCGACTTGTCCACATGTGTACAGTTATGTGCACCGTGGCGTGTGCAAACCTATAGGGTTTGGACGGGTACATACCACATGCGGGATGTACACATTCTGCAGACACATTCACATGCATCCATTTCCATATCTGTACCTGAGGTGGTTTGGTGACATGTGGGGTACATATTTGCCCGCGTGGCACTGCCTAAAACAATACTTCTTACCACATTTCAGGTATGCCCATTGTGTGTAGGTGTGTAGCTGCACAAGACTGCTAGCTGGTTTGGGTGCACAGGCGTACATGGGTGGGACTTACATGCTACAATGGGGCTATTGTGTATTACATATGCATGCATGGGTTCTGCTTCTGGATATTACGCTTAGACATACGCCGTCCTGTGTATGCGACAAACACGTTGCTGGGTGTGGGACATGTTGCTATGCACATGTTTGCCTGTGTTTAGGGTATCTTGGTTCCTTCCTGTTGTTATGTCGACACGGCTACCCGGCTGTGTACTCTCACTACTGCTTGTGACCATTATGGTTGCCACCTTTTCCAATGCCCATAGTGGGACATCTTTTGTGGAAACATCGGATTTTGCAGGACAACACATACCCACAGCAAGTAGAGATGACAGAACTTCACATTTTTGCCATAATATACGCTTATTCTCGTAGCATTTGGGTTCCTTATTCGGTTTCTTATGCCATGTATGTGTTTCATATACAAAATATATGTTTTATGCTACTATTACAGGTATATTGAGGGAATATTTTTGCCCGGAAATCTCAGGTCATTTGCCATTTTTCGATATTTGGCGGGACACAACTGTCAAATGAGGGACTGTCCATAGCAATGTGGGACAGCTGGTAACCCTGGTGACCATGCCCATGTCGCTACTAGGGTTGCCACCTTTTCCAATAGCCAAGGTGGGACATTTTCGGGACTCACATCAGATTCTACAGGCCGACACATACCCACGGTCAGTACATAGCATAGAACTTAACTTGTTTGCCTAGATAAAAGCTTATTCTTGTAGCAGTTTGGTTGCTTATTCTGTTTCTTGTGACATTTAGGTATTTTAGTTGCGGAAATAACTATTTTATGCAACCATTACATAAAATACGGGATATAATTATGTCCTACAATCTTAGCACATTTGCCGTTTTTAATATTTTTTATCGGGACACAACTGCCCATAGAGGGACTGCCCCTCGCAAAGTGGGACAGGTGGTAACCTTAGTCGCTACTCCTATGTCGGTGCGGCACGCTGACATGCTGCGGTACACCTTCTCTGGGTATGCCCACTGACACTGCATTGCGGGACGAACACGGTGTTACATGTATCCTTTGTTCCTTGGACGGGTACACTTAGGGCTTCGTGGGTTGTGTTTGCTTCTCCTTTTGTTGGGCCGGGTACTATGTTGCATACTCTGCGTGCGTTTCATTCTGCACGGGCCCTGGCTGGTGACATTACTATTATGGGCGGACTGTGGCAGTCAGCACTTTAGGTTGCTCATCGCCTGCCGGCTTAGCCACGCCTCCGGACGCATCCTACTTGGGCTCGCTCACGTACACTACGCACGTGTCTGTGGTTGCGGCGCGCACTCATTACTATGCATATGGCGCTACTACGCCGACTATTCACTGCACCGCCGGCGCAGGCCTTACACCTGCCTTACGCCGAGCTTCATGAATCCCGGGGATGGTATGTCAATGGAAGGTGCTTTTATGAATTTAGGTGCTTTATTAATTTTAAACACTAGAGGGAGACCTATCAATGGAAAAAATACATTAATTTCAAACATATGTAGTTAGACCCATAATAAGTGTATAAATTACATTTTTTTAAATGAAGTTTGCATTTTTATAACTCATAAATGTCATAAATACACATAATTTATTTAATAAATGTTTTAAGGAAGGTTTGAAATAAAAACACGTTTTTAAGTAATACATATTTATGAGGGTAATGAATATTCATGAATATTTGAGAATGATTCGATAGTTTGAATTAATTGAAACTGTTTTTATTGGTTAATAGTGAAATTATTTGGTATATAAAGTGGTAATCTTGGTTTTTAAAGGTATCTGATGAAGTCCTAATGTGTTGGGACGAAAACGCAGTTTGTTAATAAAAGAGCGTTAATAAATTCAGTGCTGGACTTGAACTCATTTATATTCATTCACGGCAACATTTTTGGACTGAGATTGTGGCAGTTTTACTTCCTATACAACTCTTTTGTGGATTATTGGTTTTTCAGAGTTGTATCACTCCTTTTTTGGATTATTGGTTGTTTTTGAGTGAGGAGCTTTACTACACAATTTTCGGTCATGGCTTCTGAGGGGCAAGTGGAAACGGGACAAGCCAGGAAGCTCATAGGACAGTTAACAGAATTAATCGACTTGCTCACACCCCTTTGCAAAAGCCTACTTCCTGGTAAGACGAATTGTGATTCTGATGTGGAGATACTGGAAGCGGATAGTGGCCCAGCTATTAAAAGGAAAAGGGAGCTTATTGGTGAAGGATTCCTAACCGGCGACCCTGGAGACAAGCAACCCACATCTTTTGATCCGAGGTGAACGCCAAGAGTCTTACAACCGGAAGTAGAAGCAAGTACTTCGGCTAACAGTTTTTTGGACAGAGGGGCTAGACCGAAGTCTTACAATAAAACAGGTACTGTCAAAACAAACAATACTAATATACAAGAATGGTTGAAAAAAGAATACCATTTTCAACTGGACAATAATAATGACTGTAACAAATTCCCCGATGGGGAACCATATGCTACTAAATTAGACAGAATGTATAAGTTAATGTTGCAGTATAGGACACTTATCATTGAAAATGGATATTTAAATGAATGTTTAATAAAAGAAATTGTCCCTAAGGGACTAAGGGTATATAAATACCCTAATAATGTTCAAGTTGGCTCTATATTTCATTTGAGTTTAATTAAAGTATTCAACAGGTGTGGATTGGACATTGTCCAATTGATTATCGAAGAAAATGATAGAAATATAATTATGCTTGATAAGGAAATTAATGAGTTGGATACATGTATTAAAAATGATCTAATTTATGACATTAATGAGGAAAAGGAAAAATATTACAATATTAGAAGAGAAGTTGATGTTAAATGTGAAGTGACTTTACATCGTAAAATGGGGGAAACTAAACAGAGATTTGAAATAATATGCTGAAAATATTAGTTATCCTAAACCAGCATTTTATTATGATAGAAATAGGTCTCAGTTTAACAACAATAAAAAGTATACTGAATTTAACGAAAAAGAATATGATTATGAAAATGAATTCCCTCCCTTACAAAGAACTGAACAGGATGTACGTAGATGGAATAGGGAAGGAAATTTTCAGAGGAGGGGGGGAGAAGGGGGAGGGGGAGATTTTATTGATGAATACCCCAATCCCTGGTTTGGAAGTAGAAGAGAATGTAGTTGAGATTATTACAGAGAATAATACTAAAAGCACCTATAATGGATTTACCATATATAATTTTAGTGACACGGTATTAAACAAAACACATTTTAGTTTGTTAAGTAAGGGGTTGAAATTCAACCCAGTAAAGAGGGGTGATGTAGTAAACACTATTTTAGACGTTAAAATATTCATGAGAAAAATTAATTTATCAATACTGGCATCCAGGGCAGGCTTCATTAGAAATGATATTGGTTCGGCCCAGTTAGTTAGGTGTTCTTTATACAACCCCCCATTAATACCACAAATTAAGAACTTTGAGAATGTGTTGGAAAGAGAAATCAGAAAGGAAGGAGAAAAAAGTAATTCAGGAAGGATGTATAAAAATTTGAAAGAAGATGAATATAAGTTATTAGGAGAGTTACAAAGTAATCCAATGTTAAGACTAATGAAACCTGATAAAGGTGGAGGAATTGTTATCATGGGGAAGAATGATTACGAAGTCAAAATGTTTGAAATTTTAAATGATGAAAATAAATATTCAGTAATTTCAAAGGATGAAATGTTAATAGCCTATAAAAGAATAGACATTCTATTAGAAAATTTGGTTTTAGAGAAAGTGATTGACATCAAAACATTTAAATTTCTGGAAGTTAAAAAACCTAGGGTACCCACGATATTTGGAATACCCAAAATTCATAAAAATCAGAGAGATCCTCCTTTTAGACCTATTGTCACAGCAGAGGGAGCAAAAACAGTACCTTTAGCTAAATATGTTGACAATAAGGTGAAACATATATGGGTTAATGATAAAAATATTTTGAGAGATTCTTGGGATTTTTTAAGGATGTTGACACCAGAAATATATAGTAATGATATTTTATTTGTAACTATAGATATAATTGATTTATTTACTTGCATCCCACATAAGGAAGGGATGGAATATTTCGAAGATAAGGTTTTTGGTGATATACAATTATTACATGAAGAGAAAATTACTATAGTTACATTAATGGACATTATACTTAAAAATAATTTTATAACTTTTAATGGGGAATATTATAAGCAAAAGTCAGGAGTGTCTATGGGGGCGGCATGTGCCCCCACCTTTGCCAATATTGTTCTCTCTAAATGGGAGGAAAAATATGTTATACATTCTATTTATAGTAAATATTGGAAACTTTATTTCAGATTCCTTGATGATATTATTATTTTTTGGATAGGGGGTGAAGAAAAGTTTTTAGAGTTTATGGAATACATTGGCTCCACCACTAATTTTTTGAATTTTACATATGTTATGAATAATGAAAGAATTAACTATTTGGATGTGGAAATTTCAAAGCAAAATAATCAATTTGAGACTAGAGTATATAGAAAACACACATATGTAAACTCTTTTCTCCACTATGATAGTTCTCATCCTCCACATTGTAAGAAAAATATAATAAAAGGGCAATTTGTGAGAGGATCGAGGATGACGAGTGGAGAGATAGATTTTTATGAAGAATGTAATAAATTAGAAATGATTTTTTTGGAGAGAGGTTATCCGCAGGAAATGGTCAAAGAGATTAGAAAAGAAGTGGAGGTAGGTAGACTGACTAAATTTCAACCTATAAAAGGACAAATGGAAATTGAAAAAGTGAGAGAAGTCAGACTAGGAATGGATGAAGAACCACTTAAAATGAGACTAGTGGTTGAATTTAATAATTTTAATAAAAATATAAAAAAAGTACTTATGAAAGAATGGGATAAATTTGTATTGTTATCGGATATGGATGAAATAAAGAAAATGGAACCTAATATTACTTATAGGAATCCACCTAATATTAGGAAAAAAATAGAAGGATTAAATAAGTATAATATAGGTAATAATAGGATAGGAACATTAAAATGTGGAAAATGTTCCCAATGTGTATACGTTATGAATCAGAAAGAAGTATATATAGAAAGTAGAAACAAAAACATAATAAATAAGGATTTTTATATGTGTAGTACAAAGGGAGTAGTATACATTTCTATCTGCCAACAGTGTAAGGCATTTTATATTGGCAAAACGGAAAGAGTGTTCCGGAGACGCATATATGAACACTTATATGATATCAGTAGAGCCAGAGAAACAAATGCACTTTATAAACATTCAAAAATGTGTGAAGGAGCCAATTATTTATTCTTTGTGTTAGAACAGGTGAAACCTGATTATAGAGGAGGTCCATGGGAAGTAAAACTAGAAGGTAGAGAATTGTGGTGGCAGGTTTTCCTTGATGCCAGTAGGACACCTGGGTTAAATGAAACTATTTCCATAGGACCTTTGCTAAAATTAAAACACAATAAAGTATAGTTATTTTAATAACAAAATTTTTTTAATAAATTGGTATATATATATATATATTTATTATATTAAATTATTGGTTTTTATTTTTAAAAATAATTATTTAATATTTAATATTTATAAATATAGATTTATTTATATTTGTATTTATTTTAATGAACATTATTTATTAGTGTAAAATTTATATATGGTTTGTCAATAGAAGGTGCTTTTATGAATTTAGGTGCTTTATTAGTTTTAAACACTAGAGGGAGACCTATCAATGGAAAAAATACATTCATTTCAAACATATGTAGTTAGACCCATAATAAGTGTATAAATTACGTTTTTTAAATGAAGTTTGCATTTTTATAACTCATAAATGTCATAAATACACATAATTTATTTAATAAATGTTTTAAGGAAGGTTTGAAATAAAAACACGTTTTTAAGTAATACATATTTATGAGGGTAATGAATATTCATGAATATTTGAGAATGATTCGATAGTTTGAATTAATTGAAACTGTTTTTATTGGTTAATAGCGAAATTATTTGGTATATAAAGTGGTAATCTTGGTTTTTAAAGGTATCTGATGAAGTCCTAAGGTGTTGGGACGAAAACGCAGTTTGTTAATAAAAGAGCGTTAATAAATTCAGTGCTGGACTTGAACTCATTTATATTCATTCACGGCAACGTTTTTGGACTGAGATTGTGGCAGTTTTACTTCCTATACAACTCTTATGCATATATGCAACTCCACCCCAGTGCATGTCATGCCGACCTGTTTGCTAAATTGACAAGAACATTATAAGTGCATCATGCCAGTGACAACAATACTTTAAACATAAAAGGACACAAATACTACAGACACCCTATCATATCAAAAGGGATAAATGATGTAATATGCTGCAATTGTAATATGCAATTCTAATAACAGTACAGATGTTGTACCAACCCTATATATTTATGTGCGTACTAACATGACTAATGTATGTGTGACAGGAAAGGGCTGTGACAGTGTATTTAAAATATCATAACATCTCCTACTGTGTTATGTTCACATCCACATAAAGCAATAAAGTACAACATGAAATGGATCAAAACATTCCCAGGATGATTATATATTTATATGAAATGTACTTAAGCAGTAGGTACAAGAGAATTGACACCATCTAGGCTACCATTACATTACAAAGACTGTTGGCCCATGACAGTTATACAACTGAATGTCACTCAGACATGCAGTCATCTAATCAGCATTGTCCCATGTCTACTGTACAAATACAGTGATTTGGGCGGTATGCTATTAAACATGACCCTAAAAATCTCATGTTATATAGAAAGCTAACACAGTCAGAATGTGTTTTAGGTTTGTATGGTGGTTAGAATACAGGAATAAAACAATGACAAGAGCACGGGCTAACGACTGTGCTGAGCCTACATGGGTTTGAGCTATCTAAATTCATATGCCTACAGTGTGACGGTGAACAAGCCATTTATGTACTGTTGGCAACTGAACCCATGGTCAGTAACATTCTTCAGGACAACATAAGTAATAACCACATATGAACCTACGATAACACATACAGATACAGCAAAACTATATCACATTATGTAAATACTAAACAGAACAGCTCTGCAAGATACCAAGGAAACACCCATTTCCAAAACACATACACATTATAAATACATCATTGGCAAGACCTGAAAATACAACATATACATTTACATTATTTAAGTAGTATACTGTCACTTTAATGATGCAATGTCCTAAATACATTGTGCTGTCAGCCAAAAACTATCAAAGGATAACGTAAAAGTGATGTATACCCTTCATACATATCCATCTGAGTGTATAGCAATGTTCACTTTTCCACATGTGTAATGTGCATGTTAGTACAGTGACATATATGCAAATACATGCACGGATGCATTGTAGGTAGTGTCACTCCCAGTGCCGGACATCTTTCAAAATGTCAGTAAACTGTATTGGTCTAAGATGTCCATGTTGGCTACAGAAACTATATACTGTATGTGCTTCACAGTATCTGCATAACGTGATATTATACACCTAAGAAGGCATGGAACAGGATACTAATCATGCGCCCATCCTCTCACAATGAAAACATTCACATGTCATTACACTACTCTTTCTAGCAAAACGCAACATCCTATGTTTATTTAATAATGTATATAGTATATTTCATTGCAGGAAATAAACATCACTGACTACACTGTTATGCATGAAAATGACAATACCAGAATATATACATGTAAATTTGACACACCCAACCACCACATGTGTCTGTATGAATTATTGGCAAAACAAAGTACAACACATTGATATAGCTCTTTCATTATCTTTGACAAGTTAAGATGGCAAAAATCCATTCCACACATGAATAAGTAAAACATAACCACTGTCAAGGACAATGAC